>NC_080069.1:58609217-58699217 GCF_949987535.1 Balaenoptera acutorostrata | reverse complement strand
CATACATTGATGCACTAAAATACGCTTCACCTATACTGACAACCCAATTACAAGTTTTCAGTTTAATAGTATTAAATTTGTGTTCCAACTTGAAACAGTTTGGGAAGCAGAAGGGACGAATGATGTGTTTCTCAGATCAAGCACAGCAATCTGAGATGCAACACCTAATAATGGAAAAGTGTGATCAAACTGAGGGAAAGTCAGACTAGTCCCAAAATTATTTAAAAGGGGAAAATACGGACTAATATAGAGAGATTAAATCAGTTTTAATAAATCATCTTAGCTAAAGAGGGTAACAGGGAGTGATGTGAAAATACTCAAACACTTAAAGAAAATATATGCAGAGGAAAAGAGTGCTATTTTAAACGTGTGCTTGGAGCATTATAATAAGAAGGCATTAAACAAAGGAAAATGTAGCTTGATTAAAAATCCTTAGCAGCACCCAGGAATCTTGAGAAATTATGTCATAAGGAAATGGCCAAGTTTTACTTTTTACTTACCTAGATGAAGGGTGTGTGTGTGTGTGTGTGTGTGTGTGTGTGTGTGAGAAAGAGCGAGAGCGAGAGCGAGAGCGAGAGAGAGAGAGAGAGAGAGAGAGAGAAGGTGAGGTAGGAAGTAGAGGATGGTTGAAGAAATGAGCGAGAGGAATACCCAGAAAGCTTAGGATGGTGTTTATAACATTTCTATTTATGTCATGCATGCCCTTAGTAGAATTTATTTGCCTAAGATGTTCCTTCTCGTAACGTTCCCTACAAAATTCTGCAGTCTCCCTAGGGGTTAAAAACATATTTTAGAATTCTAAAATGACCCTCTCATCCAGACTGAGAACCTCGTTTGGCACAGCTGGGGAAGCGAACAGGTGTCAAGACGCCACCTGTGGTTGTTGCATCAGTGGAAACTCTGCCCTCTCCACCCAATCACCCCCACCACCATGCTGGCTCTCCACACTGAACAGAAGGAGGGGATCCCAGGCCCCTGTCTTTGTTCACCCCGTGCTCATCAGGCTCTACATCAGGTGTGTTGTAAAATTAACTTTGCCAAGAAGTAATGTTCTCTCTTCTCTTTCTTTAGGTTAGACTCAATGTCACGTTAAGGAGAAATTACATGCTCTTGAATTTACTAACACTGTGATTATTATCTATGATTAACAATTTCCATCAGGCAAAGTCATATGTTTCCTTCCTATGGAAAGGTTTTTAAGTTTTAGTACCCTTCTTGTATAAAATCACCTGACAAATTACCATTTCTGGGACAATAAAAAGACAATATCGAGACCGAAGATCTCTTTATGGCAAGAATGAATTAGAAGGACAGTGGTAAAAGAACCAAATCTTATCTATACAGAGTTATTTTAAAATAATAAAACAGGAGACAGCATCCTTTTCTACAAAAACAGGGTTTATAAAACAGAAACTCTCCATTTCCCCCCAAATCATCTCCTAAATCTTCCTATGGTCACCAAAAATAGCTATCTACTTGCTCTATTTGTGTAATATACCATACGTATTATTCAGTCAGTCTACAAAATATATTGTTTTGCAAAATGCACCAAGTCTCCTGCATGTACATAACAAAGATGGAAGTTTTACTGAGGAGGGGGATACAGTGAAATAAAGAAAGGAAGTGGGGAGGAGGGAGAGGGGGCCAAGAAGGGAACACTTCTTGGGAAGAGGGACCTGAAAGGTTCTAAAAATGATTTATGAAAGGGCAGCAATGGGGAGAAAAGAAGAGAAACTTAATTCCTGTTTGCATTTCTAAATTCTTTAAATAAACCTTTTGAGAAGAAAGGCTAGTAACTAATTCACTGATGAACATGAAGTTATTGTTATCTAAAATATAAAATCCCCTGTTAGGGTGACTGCTGAGAATTTACAAATTATTGTATTATTATTCTGTCTAGATCTGCTTTTTTGTTATTCTCCTCTGGAATGAGATGTGAGCTTGGAAATTTTCTAATAGATAGACTCGTAATAGCCAACAATAGGATTTTATTAGCGTAGAGCAGAGGAAAGAACACAGGTCAGTCCAACAAGCCCATCTGTGGGGTGATCAGATAAGATATTTAACCTTTCTGAGCTTCAGTTTCCTCGTCTGTAAAATAGGAATAATAATATATAGCTCAGAGCCGGCAAAAAGTAGATAGGCTATATATGTTAGGTAACTCTGTGAGCAGCAAATAAGCGTAACTTCCTATTCATAAACTAACAAAAGTTTCAGAGTGTGTTTCTGACAGTGGCAAGTGTTAGATATATTTCAACATTCAACCTTTAAAATTTTTCAAGCACAGGTTGAATTAGATAAACGAACAAGAAATATAGACTAATAAAGTAAAATGCTGCTGCAAATTCTCTCTTGTAAGGCTTATTACCCATCATTTTCATGATGACTTCTTTGATTTCTTTAATTATAATTTGCTATTTGACAAACAGCAGAGCCCAGAATCCTGGGATATTAGCAAGAAGGTTCCTTCAAACAAAAAGGCACAGAGGTAACAGCTGTCGTGGTCTAGAGTCACATCAACCTGCGTTCCAGCCCTGAGTCTCCCCATTTCCTAAGCTGTGTGATCTGGGGCAAGAGAACCTCAATGTATTCATCCATAAAACAGAAATAGTAAGAGTGGCCATGATAAAGGTCTAGGCCCTGGGTGGCATAATAAGTGCTCTAAGGCTATTTATCTATGGGGCCCAGAGATATTCAAAGCAACCTGCCCAAGGCAGCAAGCTGGTAATTGAACACAAATCTCCCACCTTTCCAGTCCAAAGACAGACTCTTATGCACTGGATTGTCCCCAAAAAGAAGAGGGCTCCACCTCCTCTCCCTCTCACCATCCACACAAAGGGGAAAAGATCACCTTTGCCATCTGACAAGAGTCCACTCCTGGCCTTGGAAGCAGATGCAACATCTGTGACCATATGAGTTCTTAAAACCATGTATTCATGTCAAATTCTAAAGTGGATCAGTTATTTGGTTGGGGTTTAAATGGCCGGGGTCTATGTCCTTTGTTAGAACAAAGACTTCATTAGACACGCACTGTCTCAGAGCTGCAGGTGATGGGGCTGCAGGCCAGAGGAGGAGTTGTTGACAGTGAGATAAGAACCAAAAATAAGCCCCCTGCTGGACCCCTCTTTGTTGACCTTTCAGAGATCTTAAGTGTGCGATCACTCAACACATTAGAGCTAGGACAGATTTCAAAGCATTGGGAAGGTGTTCCATTTTTTTTTTTAATGAAAAAATTAAAATGCCTTTGATTGCAGAAACCCAACCACTTCAGTCTTAGGGACAGAGCCCTGCTTGAGGTGCAAGAGCATTCTCAGTTCAGTTTTTGCCTCTATCATAGACATAAGCAAATAAATATACAGCACTTTTATTTCAGCCTCAGCTTCCAACACATCAAGCTAGGGTGCCTGGTTAGTTCCTTTCCTAACAGCCTAGAGCATGGCAATTCAGGAGTTCGCAAGACCAAGACCCACTGTGTTGTAACGTAGGGAGTACAGATCTCGTCTTCGATTATCATCTGTTTCTAAGACAGAAATGGGTCATCAAACCGAGTCCTATCTTCCCCAAAAGGGTGCGAAAAGGAAAAGAGTCACCTTAGTGTAAAATACCTGCAGCACTTCAGGCAGCTGTGATATGTAATTCTGATCTCCTAATAAAACAGCACCCCATAATAGAGACACAATGGTTTACATTTTCACATGTGTGTACGTGTACACGTACACGTACACACACACACACACACACACACACACAGAGTCTCATGAGATCCTCAGAAATCAGTGAGATGGGTATGCTGGGGGTTATTTCCCTCATACCCATTTAACTGATGGGTAAAACCAAAGCCCAGTATATAAAAGCTTGCCTACGTTCACACAATACGAAAATAAACGTGGCCAGGACAAGAAGCCACATCTTCAGACTCAAATTCTACTCTATCAATATCCTAAAGGAATACAATTTGAAGAGCTAAATATAAATGTATAATTTAAAGTGTATAAAAGGATGTTTTATCATTTCTTACTGATGCTAGGATGGCCAGGGTCCTGATGAGTAAGGATAAAGGTAGAGAAAATGATTAAAGAACCCCTTTAGTCTTCTCCTGCCCCCTGCCTACTTACCCATCCCAGTTAATGACAGTACTTAAAAATCTGTAATGCAAATGTAAAGCCACTAAAGTAACCTATGGTTAAAAACTTCCTTTGCTTTATAAAAAGAATTCCATTGTAATATGAATTGTTCCTGGTACCTGTCTAATAGGGCCCAGTGTTATGCAATCCGTAGGTCAGGCTTGGAGGTCTTCTACAAAACAGCATATTTCCCCCTATTCATTTATCTTGGCAGGGGTGGGACAAGAAAGCCGTGGCAAGACCAAAGAGAGGCATTCACTCTGCCTCTGTCTTCAGACTTGAAACCTTGGAGTCCTGAAAAGCCAGCCCTCACATGGATTACCAACAGCCAGAGAGGAACTGCAGACTGGACGTCCTACGGGGCTGTTTGGCTTAATGTGAATGACAATTGTCGAGCCTGGGGAACCAGATGATGCTACAGCTGGCCCGGAGGCCAGCAGCACCAATGCACATGCAGGAGAAGAAGGGCCCTTGGCAAGCAGAACCTGCAGTCAAATCCAAACCCCTGATTCTCAAGCCGCAGGTCAGGTCACCAGCGTCAGTGGATGGCAAAATCACTTCAGTGGCACTCAACAGTTTGTGCTCTCATGAAATAGGACACAAAAAAATGCATGGCATGTGGTAAGGAGAGCGCGTGTTTCCTTTTTTGTTTTTTGTTTTTGTTTTTTTGGCCATGCGATGTGTCTTACGTGATCTTAGTCCCCTGACCAGGGACTGGACCCTGGCCATGGCAGTGAAAGCACCAAGTCCTAACCACTAGACCACCAAGGAACTCCCTATTGTTTCATGTGTATTATGTATAATTGGTCAAAAAGGCTTAAAAGCCATTATTCCAAAGGGAGAAGCCACGATCTGCTTCTATACCTCACAGTTACACTGTAATGCAGATGACCTATTGCCAGATCCTTCCATTTTTTCAGGAGAAGCCAGAATTCTGAACTGTTGTATGAAATCTCCCCAATCTTTCAAAGAAAGCTCAAACTTTTAAAACAGTATACTGGCCAAACCAAACCTATCTAAAGGCTGGACCTGACTTCTTGATCTCTGGCTTCCAAGAAATCCATACCCATGTAATATAAGAGAAGCATCAGAATTCATCTTAGGAAAGAAAGAGTACAAAGCGTTTCTGTTCAATGTCCCTGGGAAACTGTGTATATGGAGGCATCCCAGAAGTCATTTGCCACGGCAACACCAGTGTTGGAGGAAAAGAACACGTGACCAGGTGAGGAAGGAAGCATCTGGCCTTGATGATAGTGCAGTGACTGAGCAAAGAAACAAAATAGTGGTGAGCCTAGTAGTTTCTGTGAACCTTCTCCGAGTTGGGTTAAGATGATAGGGTGGTGCTCTCAAACTGAAATCAACCTTGACTTTCCCTTCACATGTAGATACATAAGATAAGACTGACTAGCTGAATAGATAGCTTTTCTTTTTGGAGGTGTGAAAAAAGAATTAAATCAAAGAACACCATCATCAGCAGTCACCTTTGAGTGCTATAGCAGGAAGAGTTCTGCCTGCCCATAAATGCTGACCACCCTTAACTACCCTGGAGTTCCACTGAGCAGTTCCAGGGGAGTGAATGCAGACTTGCTGGGGAAGAAGCCGTTTGGGGGCTCACCATCTGCCCCCTGGCTATACAAAACTAGGACTGAAGTGGACAAGGACCTTCAGTTTCTGTGCTTCCTAGCTGACTCTCCTTTGGCAGACAGAGCTCGGGATTGATATAAGGGGCTTGGGCTTGGAGGTTGGTGGGTTTGAGCTGAGGCTTCTTCAACCTCCCCATCCCAGGGAAAAAGATTCACAAAATCAGGGACTGCGACCCGCCCACACTCCTCTTTGCCTTTTTAAAAACACTTGGGAGTCTTCCGTGCAAATGTGCAGGCCCCGAGCCTGAAAGCTGGTCTCGCACCAAACAGAAAGCAAGGCCAGACGCCAGCTCCAGACCCAGCTGTTCCCCAAGCTCGTGGTGCAGGTGTGAGATCATCCCCATGAACCTCACCTGCCTGCAGTTTGTCACCTCAATGTCATTACCACAGGCAGAGATGCAGTTGGGGCTTTTGTTTTACTTCACACCAGGGGGAAGTCATTTTTGGAATTTTTCACCTTAAATAGATTTTTTCTTAAATGTATGTGACACATATTCCTCATAGGACTTAATAAAATAGATATTTCTCATGCCTGGAAAGTAAACTACAGCTGCACAGATTGAAAGAAAATTTATTTTTTTAAAACTAACTTTCTGGTTGGAACATTCAAAATACTTATTTAGCTGTAATTTCTGAAAAAGTTCACAACCAGCAAAAATAGAACTCTCTCAGCAAGCAGTTTTTAATTAATATTATGCTAATTAAGAGGACAAAGACAACACTAACAAGACATACATGTATTAATATATCCTGGTATCTCTTTTTATCTACAAGGCAAAGAATATAATTTCAAAACAGGAAAAATCCCTATAGCTCTTTCTTGCCATATAATTACCATCATGGAAATAAGAGGAAAGCCATTATTTTCAGATCCTTAACAACCTGAGCCTGACATTTCTGTAAGAAAGGGCAGAAGTGATCATTGTAACTATAAAGCCTCTCACTGCTTTAAAATGACTCCTTATAAATATAAATAAATAAAGCCCATTGCACTGCAAGAGCTTAGGTTGAACTGTATAAGGGGACATATTCTTGTATGTGACTTCAATACAAAGAACAATAGGTGCTTTCACTCAGTTGTGCTTTTTTTTATATATATAAATCAAATATATTCCCTAACCAGAAAGTGTCCAGCAGAAATAACAGTAATGGGGATGGGGTTTTCATGACATCCTCAGGTGACTTCCAAGATCTCCTTGTCACAATCAAGACTGTTACAATGGCAACAAGAAACGAACCTCTGGGACTCCATAACCTCCCCAGACACGGTGTACTAAAAGGATTTGGCTTGTCTCGTCTCTCCTGATTATGCAATATACGCTAGAAGCAGAAGAATGGTGACACGGACCACTGGGCTGTGGACAACGTTTTCTGGTCCCACTTGTTCCATCTCCTCATTTACGATTGTGTGTGTTGCCCTGACACTTGCAGTGAGATGAGGGTGGACATACACCAGGCAAGAGCAATGAATAATGTTTAGCTTTGTCTATAAGGTAAAAAAGCAGGGAGGTACATATTCAGGTACTTGGTGGGCTAGCATGTGAGCACACACATGTACACAAACACACACATGTTTACACACAGGCACCTCATAAGTCTTTACTGGCATAGGTATATAAACATGTCTGGCTTTACACAAATGACATTTTCCTTGAAGTTGTGATCAATAGCATTGCAACTCAAATATTCCAAGGCCCTAGAGAAGCTTACTATTTAAAAGAAATCTCGGGGCTTCCCTGGTGGCGCAGTGGTTGAGAATCTGCCTGCCAATGCAGGGGACACGGGCTCAAGCCCTGGTCTGGGAAGATCCCACATGCCGCGGAGCAACGAAGCCCGTGCGCCACAACTACTGAACCTGAGCTCCAGAGCCCGCGAGCCACAACTCCTGAAGCCCAGGCGCCTAGAGCCCGTGCTCTGCAACAAGAGAAGCCACTGCAATGAGAAGCCCATGCACCGCAACAAAGAGTAGCCCCCACTCTCCACAACTAGAGAAAGCCCGTGCACAGCAGCAAAGACCCAACACAGCCAAAAATAAATAAATTAAATAAATAAAATTTTTTTAAATACCTTTAAAAGAAATCTATTATGACTCCTTTCATAAACCTGTATTTGCTAATATAAATAATCACACCTGAATTGTCCAAGTTTGGATTTATGTATTCAGAAACAGCATGCAACCCAAACACAGAGATCACAGTTACACTGCCTTGGGATGCGTCCTTCTTTTGTAATGTATTACCTCACCGGTAAAGAGGTGACCATCACTTCAAATGGCATATGTAAAATTACAGATATCAGCTAGATATTATTCAAACAAGAAAAATAGCTCAAAGGTTCTTATTTTAAACAGAAGCAGGGAAACATAACATCATGTGCCAGCTGCCACACCCACAGAATATCTGGGGGGGGGGCCCTCCACATTACAGTGATTCTACCCTCTCAAAGACCTACCAAGATAAACCACATCTGTCCACTGGGATTGGCAAGTGCCTTTTTGCTCCCTATTAGTTCTAAGGCACTCAGAGAGATAATGCTATTCACTGTACCTTATATCTCAAAGGAAACCAGCACTTCAAATGATTATCTCTATCTAGTTTGCCACACCCCCATCCCTCATAGTATAAATATTCAGTGCAAAGAACCAGCTACCATGAAAAGCAATTATGGGGAAGTAAGACCCCAGGAAATTACTGAACACATAATCAGCAAGACTTACACACATTTGTTTGACCACCCTCCTGAAAGAGACTGCCCAAAACAAGCTCTTAAATTATCCTTGGAATGACAGTCCACTTATGAGCCCATGATGGCTAAAGCCGACGGCAAATTCACTGCCAAAAGACAGTACCACACTAAGCACGGGATATGTGCAAACCAACCTTCAGATCATGGGATGTGCATTTTATAAAATCATTTGAAATGACATACATAAAATAGTTTGAAAGTTTTTCAACCATGATCAGCAGTCATAGTCATGGTGTCTAGTTATTGTAGAGCAGTAGAATTCATCGAAGCTGAAGGCTACTTGGAATTAAGATTAAAATATTTTAAAATATTTGGTTAAGTCTTTATGAGCTTTTAAAATGTTATCTTTTAAACTCATTTCCTTAAGGAAAACCAAACTCATTCTTTCTGAACCAAAAAGTTTTAAAAATCCTTAATTCTTCTAATTTCTTATTTTTCAGTAAGCTTCTATTTTTATTATTATAAACGGATTCCCAACTACGATAAGCAAATGTAGCTTCCTCCTTGTAATAAGGGGAAACCATAAGGTAGCAATAGAGGGAATTCTCTATCTCTAAGAAAGCAGGAAGATTAAGTTAGCAACTCACAGCACGGGGCTCTGAAATAGCCTAGTCAAGTCTTCCTCGACTTGAGGTCAGAAGCTGCTGACCCCTTTGTTCCCTCATTTGACCTAAGCTTTATCTTATCCATTAACACCTTTCTTTCCTAAATTTCCCTACCCAGAATCACTGAATTCAAATAGTTAACCAAAAAAAGAAAAAAGGGGCGGGGGGAGTATGTGGAAACCACCACTGCAGGAAAAAATAATAAAAATAACAACAATATGCTAACAAAAGCTAACAATGTTACACAGTATTACAACAGTGCTGTACAATAGACATATGTGAACCACACATGTAATTTAAAGTTTTCTAGTAGTCACATTAAGTTTTTTTTGAAGGTGAGATTTTTTTGGATGAAGGAAGTCAAAAGGTACAAACTCCCAGTTATAAGATAAAGAAGTACTGGGGTGTAATGTACAAGATGATAAATATAATTAATATTTCTGTATGTTACGTAGGAAAGTTGTTAAGAGAGTAAATCCTAAGTGTTCTCATCACAAGCAAAAAAACTTTTTTTTCTATTTCTTTAATTTGGTATCTATATGATATGATGGATGTTCACTAACCTTATTGTGATAACCATCTAATGATGTATGTAAGTCAAATCATTATGCTGTATACCCTAAGCTTATACATTGATGTATGCCAAATTATACCTCAATAAAACTGGGGGGAAAAGATGGGATAATTTTAATATAATTTACTTAACCCAAATTATTCAAAATATCAATATTATCATTTCAACATGAAATAAATGAAAAATTGAGATATTTAGCTTTGTATTTTTTCACACCAAGGTTCCAAATTCTAGTGTGCATTTTACACTGATAGTACATCTCAGCTTGGACCAGCCACATTTCAAGTGCTCAAGTGCCACGTGGGGCTAGTGGCTTCTGAATTGAATGGTGCAGGCTCACGAGCTGCCAGGTGCTGTTCTAAGTGCTTTAAATGTACAGACTCATTTAATCCTCACAACAATCCTATGAGGTAAATACTACCGTTATTCTCATTTTACAGATGAAGAACTGCAAGAGCAGAGACCCAAAAATCACATGCTGATAACAGAGGAGAAATTCAAACCATGGCCATCTGGCTACAACTACCATACTATTTATTAAGAGCCTACTGGGTGTATGACAGACACAGAGGTGTGTATCTAAATAAATTCTCTGATGTGCTCCTCAGAACAACCCTGGAGGATAAGTGTTAATACCCCAATTTTACACACTGTTGCATCATTAATAGAAGACTTTAGAGCAGGGATAGCATGACTTCACAAGGTAACACAAGGTGGAAGAAAACAAAGGTGACCAGTTCACAAGTCTTACCCTAAAGGAACATGTAGTTTAGTAACAGAATACAAAACCACTACAAGGTATAATGAGGTACAAAGAAGATTCAGATGGAAAAATCTTAGCCCACTAAGAGAACAGGCAAGGCCTTCATGAAAAGAGGTAACATTTTGAAAGGACTTGAGGAACCTCCATACTGTTCTCCATAGTGACTGTTTCAACTTACATTCCCACCAACAGTGTAGGAGGGTTCCCTTTTCGCCACACCCTCTCCAGCATTTATTATTTGCAGACTTTTTGATGATGGTCATCCTGACCAGTGTGAGGTGATACCGCATTGTAGTTTTGATTTGCATTTCTCTGATAATTAGCAATGTTGAGCATCTTTTCATCTGCCTTTTGGCCATCTGTATGTCTTCTTTGAAGATATGTCTGTTTAGATCTTCTGCCCATTTATTGATTGGGTTTTTCTTTTTATATTGAGCTGTTTGTGTATTTTGGAGATTAATCCTTTGTCAGTCACATCGTTTGCAAATATTTTCTCCCATTTCGTAGGTTGTCTTTTTGTTTTGTTTATGGTCTCCTTATGGAGGTACTTTAAAAAGCTAAAACTAGAGCTACTATATGATCCTGCAATCCCACTCCTGGGCGTATATCAGGAAAAAACCATAATTCGAAAAGATACATGTACCCCAATGTTCACTGTAGCACTATTTACAATAGCCAAGACATGGAAGCAAACTAAATGCCCATCGACAGATGAATGGATAAAGAAGATGTGGTACATATATACAATGGAATATTACTCAGCCATAAAAAAGAATGAAATAATGCCTTTGGCAGCAACATGGATGGACCTAGAGATTATCATACTAAGTGAAATAAGCCACACAGAGAAAGACAAACATATGTTATCGCTTATATGTGGAATCTAAAAAAAAAAAATGATACAAATGAACTTATATACAAAACAGAAAAAGACCCACAGATGTAGAAAACAAACTTATGGTTACCACGGGGGAAAGGGGGGCAGGGATAAATTAGGAGTTTGGGATTAACATATACACACTACTGTGCAGAAAACAGAAAATCAATAAGGACCTGCTGTATAACACAGGGAATTATACTCAATATTTTATAATAACCTATAATGGAAAATAATCTGAAAAAGAATAGTTATATATGTATAACTGAGTCACTTCATTGTACACCTTAAACACAACATTGTGAATCAATTATACTTCAGTCTAAAAAATAAAATAAAAAGGACTTAATTAGGAGCCTAGAGCCAAGAGCACAGGTAAGGTGGTAGAAGAAATGAGCTGTAGAAGGGTGTTGAAGGAATGGCTAAAAGAGTTCAAAAATGGCTACAGTGTAGAGTACATGTAGGAAAAACAATTCTCAGATGTGATGCTGACATTGTCCAAAGGCCATAGCAGGGAAAAACTCAAATTCTGTGCAAAGTTTGAGGAAACCGAGTACCATGATGAAAACTGAGCCTTAGGTAAAATCATTCTAGCTACACTGGGCAAGATGGACAGCAGCAATAGAGAGTAGATATGAACGGTGGGCAAGGATGTTATTAAAATGACCTAGGCAGGCAACTGCAATGGTCACAGTCCATTTTAAAACAGGTGGTAAGGATAAGGCTTTATGGATGCAGAACCCTTAAGGTCTGGGGTCTAAAGTTAAATCAAACCTGATGGAGTTTCAACCCTTGGTGATGAGCAGAGTGGTGGAACCATTAACAGAAACTTTAGATGCAACATAATCCAACCAGTATGCTAGTCAGTCATAGTAAGTAGAAGATTTTATCCCCTCCCCTTTTTTTCTTCCAGCCTAAACTTCCTGCTGTATCTCTGCTTCCCACATCAAGATCTGTACTACTACCTACTGGGCTTTAAAATGGCTCTTATTTTAAATTAAAGAACTCCTTTCCTATCAAGCGAATCATTAGTGGTTAGCAGAAAATGGCAAAGGGCATTATCTTTCAACTAAGACAGAATAACACCTCCAAGTTCTTCAACGCAAAGACAGAAGAAGAATTTCAGAATTCCAGCACAGCTGAATAATGCTCTGTAAGGGCTTAACAAACAGCCATGCCTAAAATATCGGCCTTTTGCTTCAAGTTCCTTATGTTTTAAAGGAAAAGTTAAAAACAATTTCCCTACTGCCGACTTCCCTTTGCATTTACTTATTTTCATGTTTAATTAAAAACACTTCCACTGGGCTTCCCTGGTGGCGCAGTGGTTGAGAATCTGCCTGCTAATGCAGGGGACACGGGTTCGAGCCCTGGTCTGGGAAGATCCCACATGCCACGGAGCAGCTGGGCCCGTGAGCCACAATTGCTGAGCCTGCGCGTCTGGAGCCTGTGCCCCGCAACGGGAGGGGCCGCGATAGAGAAAGGCCCGCGCACCGCGATGAAGAGCGGTCCCCGCACCGCGATGAAGAGTGGCCCCCGCTTGCCGCAACTGGAGAAAGCCCTCGCACGAACCGAAGACCCAATACAGACAAAAATAATAAATAAATAAATAAATAAATAAATAAGAAAATCCTTTAAAAAAAAAAAAAAAAAACACTTCCACTTCAAGCAAATATTTCCTCTTTTTCCCTTTAATTACCTGACACACAGTAGTAGAGCTGCATAAATTTTGCCTGAGGTTAAAGCTGGAGTAGAGCCTAATCACCAGCTTGAGACATTGTTCTGGCCAAGTAAAGCAGAACACATTTATCCCCTGTGTTGGAACAATACTTAAGCACTTCCGCTAAGACCTCCTTTTACCCCAGTGTTGATTCTGATTAACTCCCTTTCCTAATTTGTATGGGAAACCTGGGCATTCTTCACACCACCACCACAGGATTAAGGAAATGAAACTCAGTGCAGAGGTTCAGGTGTGCACAGACTCTTCAGTAGAAAATATGGACACATCTGCCAGAGTCCTACCCCATTAAATGCCAACTTGGGCAGCCTTCCTTTGATTCAACTGATTTTGTTCTAGACCCACCTTCAGGTTTTTCTACTGCTTTCCATAAAGAAGGTGTTCAAAATACAGCGATGAGAGCAGGTAGAAAAGTCAAGGGAAAAGTTACAGGTAAAATAAATGCCCAAAATAAGTATTAAGCAACTAAGAATGACGACTGTACGCATAAGCTAAGAAAAATTGGGAAATTAATGGCACTTACATAAAACAATGAATCTCAGAGCCAAATCGATACACACACACAGGTAATGTGCATGTACTTTTTTTGTTCTTAAGAGGCCCCACTCTAAATTCTCAGGCTCAAGTATGTAGTCTTACATATGTGGGTATAAAGATGCTCAAAGCACTTCTCTTATCCTACAATTCAATCTAGTAATAAAAGGATGGTGCTCTGGAAGACTGAATTCAGGGCAGCTGGGAAGTTTCACTGGAATCAAACGATCTCATCCACCAACCATCCAAGACTCCCCAAACTTTGGAAGTGCTCTTGTGTCACTGGAGATCTCTCTGGCAACTGACAAGGGAAGTGGAGAGGGTAGGGAAGCAGCTACCTTTCCATTTAGGGAAATCTTCTGGCATTCTAGTCCACTTTTTCATCTAAGATATAAAAACCACATAGGCAAGGCAGCTGATCCCAACTAGAAAGTCCATTTTTCATATGGGTATTTGAAAGGGATCTCAGGTAACCACCTACGCAGGTAATCATTTGTGTACACTCGAAACAGACCAGTGTGCAAGGAACAGGAGGTCCCAGAGACTCTGGCCACCTGAACCATTAGTGCCTAACTCTCTTTGGAAGCAGGTGGCTACCATTTGAGGACAACTTCAAAAAACTCTAGAAGTAATGATGATAATGATGATAAAGATAGTAACGGCAGCAACCATTCTTGTGGTGCTAAGGATGTCTGGAAAGTACAAGGCTTTAAAGTCAGAAAGATCCTAATTCAAATTCAAACATTTTGAGCAACTCATTTGAACACTGAGCTCCCATTTCTTCATCCAAAAAATGAGAAGAGTGAAGAGGCATAAACCCAGAAAGCTGTTGTACAGAGAAATTTAGCAGTGCTGATGGAAACACCTGGCACACACAAAAAGGGTTTCACAAATACTCATTCATTACTCTCCCCCCTTCCTGAGTACAGTTCACGGTGCCTTCACCAAATGAGAGAAAACTGGCTCCCCAACAGCAGGAGCCCCAGGATTTAGAGCTTTTGCTTCTGTGGAGGCTTATATTCACTTGAAAAGCATTTACTGAGTATTCCCTGTTTGCCAGGCTCTGACTTGGGCATTTGGAATATATCTGCTTTAATTTCTACCTTTATGGAATTTGATTTACTTTTATTTTTTAGGGTCAGGGATTGAAAGCAAAAATTCTTCAAAAAAATAAACCAGTACTGAATAATATCCATTTTTAAGAGCATGATGACAGTTTATTTGCCTCACTGTTTTGAGGCAAGCATAATTCATATTTATTATTTGGGCTCTTCATCTGACGTCAACCTAAATGTCACCCAAAAAAGGCAAGATTGGGGGAGATTAGGTCCTGAAAAAAGACCAAAATTAATACAATGTGAAGTAAACAGCTAGAATGGTAAGTATGCAATTTTAAAATGAAAAATTAACCCAGAAAGGAAGGAGGGCTAGGGAGAGCCAACATGGAAGCTGAAGAGAACACTATAACAGGAGCCCACAATCGGCTGTGTGAGCTTAGGTACCACTGGAGATCATGATTCCTCACAAATGGTCCAAAAGTGATGGCCATCATTATGGTAATTACTACTGTGACACCACCTCTCTGGGCCTCAGTTTCCTCACTCATCAGAGAAGTTCTGACTAGATCTGTGATTTTTAAGAGAAGAGAAGTTTCAAATTTCTTAATTCATTAAAAAGGATGAGACGTTTCTGTAAAAAAGTTAAGAAGTACCTGGCTAAAGGACATTGCAGGCAACTTCCATTTCTAACATCCCATCATGACAATATATTCTGGCTTCACTTGACCTCAGAGCCTTGGCAACAGAAAAATAAAGTCCCTTAATCACTTGTCCCCAACAGAAAACCAAATTCAAATATTTTAACAAAAATAAATAAACAAAAAGAAGGTCATTGTATGGATCAACGAGAAAAGTGTGTCAAGAATAAAGAAGTGACATTAACTCAACCCTCTATGCCAGTGTTTTTAAAATTGTGTAAGCTACCTGTACAACAAATCCTCAAAAAAAAAAAGCAAATAATTAAGCAGAGATGATATTTGTTAGATTTCACAGTCAGTACAATTGTATGATAGATGGTACATGTATTTCTATTTAAAATGAAAAACAAAAATACTAGTTAGAAATATGTCATGGTTTTTAATAAACTCTGCCCTAGCAGCAGAAATGATGCCCTACTAGAAACGAATCTAGAAATGTCAGTGAGTGTAAATGGAATCAGTGATGAGAGATACACAGCCCAAGCCAATATCCACAGAAACTCAAAGATAACTCAAGGATTACACATACTATTAAGGCTATCTATATGTTGTATACCAGTGGGCATCCATACCAGGCACTCTGCAAATATCACCTCATTTAATTTCTACAACTCCTTGAGATATGTATTTTTTTAATCTCTAAAATGGCAATAATAAGGCCCAGAGAAGTTAAAAGTATTGCCCAAAGTCATATTTCTAGGAAGTCAAAGAACCAAGATTCAAATGATAGGTTTATCTGGCTCCACACCCCTGCTTTTTAACTATGCCTCTACTCTCATTAAAAGCCACCAAAGAAACGGCACTTCCCAGGTGGGAAACAACTTTCACAGAGTGTCATATTTTGTTCCACACTTATGGCTGTCTGCATATTTGGCTTAGGGAGGTCACTAAGAATGTGGACCTAGAAGCGAACTACTTCTCACAAATACATATTACATGTACAACTGGTACTTTTGGAAGTTGACAAAGCAGCTACTCAAATTAAACTAAAATGGTCCAAATATATGAAGGGAAAGGGATGAAAACACTGAACATGGCAGTGGGGTGTTACTCAGCTGATGAACCCGAAAACCAAACAAACTAGAGCAATGAGTCATAAACAGCAACAGGGTCTGTAGGATTCAGAAATTTCAAGTTTACTTTTATACTCTAGATCCTGTTGGGGGTTGGGGGGAGTAGTGGCTACAGATATATTTTGCCTTGATAACTTAATAATGTTTACATGTAATCCAGCAGAGAGAAAAATAAATTTAATTTCCAATGTAAGGTAATAATCCAAAAGATTCAGGCTTCTTGAATGACAATTACTTCTTTTTCTGTAGATTGTGTATGAATATAAAGCATGCCCTAGCAGTATCTTTTAGCTACCTCCACAAGAGCATATAAACAGCAAGGGATTATGGTGGATTGGACTAAAACAGTACATAGTAGCTGCAAGGAGTCTGGGAAACAGTATTATGATGAAGAAGAACCTCCAAATCCCAAGACACGGGATTCATTGCCAACTCTGCAATAAGTTACAAAATAAACAAACTGAGGCCCGTTGTAACCTCTTTTATCTGTACTTCCATATCTCTAAATGGGAACTGTAATTTAAATTAATGTAAGTAAGTCAGAAAGAGAAAAACAAATATCGTATATTAACGCATATATGTGGAACGTAGAAAAATGGTACAGATAAACCAGTCTGCAGGGCAGAAATTGAGACACAGATGTAGAGGACAAACGTATGGACACCAAGGGGGGAAAGCGACTGGGGGGATGGGGTGGTGGTGGTGTGATGAATTGGGCGATTGGGACTGACACATATACACTAATATGTATAAAATGGATAACTAATAAGAACCTGCTGTATAGCCGCATAGCACAGGGAGATCAGCTCGGTGCTTTGTGACCACCTAGACGTGTGGGATAGGGAGGGTGGGAGAGCAAGAGGGAGGAGATATGGGGACATATGTATATGTATAACTGATTCACTTTGTTATAAAGCAGAAACTAACACACAAAATAAATAAATAAATAAATAAAAATAAAGGGTTGATTAGTCAAAAAAAAGATAATGGTTTAAAGCGCAAATAAATAAATAAATAAATAAAAATCAAAAGTACTACCAAAAAAAGAACCTGATGTATAAAAAAATAAATAAAATAAAATTCAAAAAATAAATAAATAAATAAATATAATTAATACAAAATGTAAAGTGTTACCACTACATTAAATAGAGTACACTTTGAGGAAACTCTAGAGATATACAAAAGAAAATCAGCAACTAAAATCACCTGAGGACTGTTTTATGTTTGTACATATATTTGATACACATATCATCTCATAACTGAAAATTAATCAATATACATCACTAAAGCTATTAACTGCATTACTCCTTCACTCATTAGTCATCTACATCCTTCCAAGGAAGGACAAAAGTAGAAGAATGTATGCAAAGTATACATATATATACACATGCCCTCCATTTAAAGAAAAACTCTTCAACTTTCCGACTGCATACTGATAAATGAGGTGGGTGTTTGATCAAATAAGCTACAAACACAACTCTTTCAAATAAGAGTATTTATTATAATAGGCCTAAAAACAGTAGGATTTCCCAACTTTGATTTATGAATCTTTTACTCCAAAAAGCAGGCCTCTGAGATATTTACACTACACTGAGAGATTCCTCGGGTATGTGTAAACATACAAATGTAGTAGTGGTGAGGTGAAGTGTTGAGTTTTATTCCCCCAAAACAAACTTAGAGAAAAAGAAGTATTAAAATGTAGTTAAGTCCTCAGACACGTTTTTTCAACTAAATCATTATATTTTCCTACGACCTTTTTTCCAGTTCTCAGAGAGGAGTATTGTAGTGACTAAAGTAAACTAAGGACAATACACAGGAAAGTTATACTTCTGAAGATACAAGCTAAATGAGGTATTATGAATATAATGAGCAAATAGCAACTTTTACAAAATAAAGTACTCAGCATCTGACGATTCTGCAAATATTCATAGTCCACTGAAAGTTCATGCCAACTTCCCATTTAAATGATAACGCTAGTGATTATCAAGTACTGTGCCTCCCTCTACTATAAGTTAGGCTCCATATGAGGTTTTATATTCTAATACTATCTCATTTTATCCTCACAAAAAACAAAGTAGGTCTAGATATCATTTCTGAAAAGCAAAAAACTAAGATGCAAAAGTTAAGTAACTTGCCCATGGTCATGGATCAGCTACCCAAAACCAAGTGAGCCTAAATGCAAAAGTTCATGCTTTTTAATTTCCAGTGGTATTTAACGTAGGACAAGCATAGCAATACGTGGAGAACTAGGTAGTTTCCTACCACATAGCCTTTAGGGAAAAAAATTTTAAAGAGAGATAGGGAGAGGGATGGCAATCCGTTAAGAACTTACTGGGAAACCGCCTGAAGCTTATCTGAAGGCTACTTTCTCAAATCAAGGAACATTTTAAAAACACCAAAGTCGTTGTCATTTACCCAAACGTGTCAGAGAAGATAAAGCAAATTCACATCAAAAATTTTTTTAAACATTACTATACGTGACAGGTAGGTAAAAAAAGATTAACACGGTGTTGGGTACTGGAAATACTCTAGCTGAAACTGACTAATCTAGCTCAGAAATTAATACATTCAATTTTGCGGAGCATTAAAAACTAATGTTCTAACATCAAAACTATTCAGCAAATTTAAATATATATATATATATTTTAAGCCAACAAAGTTACAGAAGCCCTAAACACAAAAAGAGCTATGAATTTACCTTAATATTAACTAGGACATGCTCCTTTTCAAATGACTGTATCTGGTCAAATAGTTTCAAGAACTTATAAATGAGTTTCCCTTGTCAAGGGAAGTCCTCCTCCACAGAGTGAATAAAACCACATTAGCCCTCCCCTCTAAGTTATCAAATGGATCTTCCTCATAGTATGAAATTGAGCTAAGTTTCCTGAAGAGAATCAGCTAACTTGTTTTTGTTTTGTCGTTTTATTTATAAGAACCATATTAAAGAGTTTACTAAGAAGCAAACTCTTACTTAGTACTCTTATTAAATTCTGGTCAGTGATTTCCCTAACCAACAAATTCTTTTCCTAAAATAGCAAGTTGAAAAGTTTGTATGTCAAAATACATTGTCTATCAAATAGTTCTATGACAGCATATAAGAATTACAAGTGAAATTTTTATCTCAAGGAAAACCAAGTCCACACAGGAACAATTTAGACTGCCTTGATTTCAGTAAGTACAATACCATCTGGTACATAGAAATTTTTGTTTTTTTGAACAGGGAAACTATAATCTGAGTGATCTTTGACTAACCGGAAAGATGAACTATGAAGAGAAAGAAAGCTCAGGCAGTAACTTCAAATTCTGCCCACAAAAAACATTCACCAACTTCCCCCTAAAGGCCTTTTTCCCTCTCTATGGAAGTGCTTTAGAAATTTCATTCAAATCCCTAATAGCTTCTACCAAATTATATTAGAATTGTGACCTTATAATAAGATGCCTACAGACGGTTCTAATTAATCTCAGTTTGTAGAATGGATTAGGTGAATGCATTTTGCAGCCCTCTGCATAGATTACGCATACGTCCATTAATCATTCGTAAGCATCCTAAGAATAATTCCTAGAAAATCTACAAAGATAGACAATAGTTGAGAGTGATAAGAAACTTCTGACCAAGTCCTTTGGGAATCAGTAATATAGATAGGCTCTGATTTGCTATCCTTGAGGAGGTACTGTATCAAACAACAGTGAGGGAAAATTTATTATTTATCATCCCCATTCCCTGAAGTGTATAATTGAGAGGTTTGGGGTTTTTTTTTATGTTTGATCATTTTATGACACAACAGTGCACAAAGAAACTGTAAGTCTAATGGCAGAATTTCAGACTCAAAACTTATGGAAATTCAGAGACCCCCTTCTGTGGCTCTGGACATAGCATGCAAGCATTCTTTCTTTCG
This sequence comes from Balaenoptera acutorostrata, assembly GCF_949987535.1. Classification (NCBI taxonomy): domain Eukaryota; kingdom Metazoa; phylum Chordata; class Mammalia; order Artiodactyla; family Balaenopteridae; genus Balaenoptera; species Balaenoptera acutorostrata. Next base: position 58,678,892 of record NC_080069.1, on the reverse strand, counting down.
GCCACGTGGGTGACGCTCTTTCAAGTAAAAACTACAAGAAGATGGCGGGGGGGGGGGGTCCTCAATCACCTTCTGGGCCTCGATCTCAACTGTCATCTCCACGATGAGCGAAGGTACTCAGAGGTGCTTCCATAGTCTCTCCAGCAGGAGTGCTGACTGAGAGGCCCCCGGGCACTGCAAAGCGCCGCTGTCACTTCTAGTCACTGCTCGGCCCAGCTACTGCCATGCCTGTCATGACAAGCACCAGTCACCTTAAGGCACCATACCTCTGCCTCGACAAAACATACCTTTGAAAAGGTATGAGCCACAGAGGGAACCTATTTCAGGGGTTGCCAAGGGAAGCCAGCCTTGTCTATAAACAGCAGAGAGGCAGTGAAACAGCCCAGAGGCACAGATACAAGAAGGACTGCTGGCCCTGAATGCAAAGAAGTGTTCTGCTTCCTGTGCACGGACAGGGGAAAAAAAACGACATAGTAAGATACCGTTTGACCAGGCTAAAGTGGGTTTAGCTGTCAGCCTAAACCTGCCATCTGGTGTTAAGATACAGCAGATCACACCCCAGATGTGTTCCTTCAAACAAATCACATCTTTTTTTCTTATCCCCTCTGTTTTTTTCTTTCTGTAAAGAGAAAGATGCCTGCCAAAGATACAAATCAGCTGAAGTTTACTTTAAACTAAAGACTCTTGTGAACTTACTCAGCCAAATGAGTAGGTATGTCATTTCACGCACCCACACCCGAAAAGCCACCACTTTTCAGAAATGGCATCTCAGATGCTGAGCAGAAAATCATTTGTTTACTACTCATCGACCCTAAACGTTGAGGTTATCCTTAGTCATCCGAAAGCCATTCCATCTGAAAAATGAAATCTGTTTCAGTGAAGCAGAGTTCTGAAATCCTTGTCTTCCTCCTTATTTCTGACTCAGTATCTCATTCCACAATTGGGGTGGGGAAGGGTTATGCAGTGCTATCATTTGCACCTCATTACACTTGGGCTGGAGCTTTGAGAAAGCTGATATTCCCTCTAAATTTTTACAGATGCTTCTAGTTTACCAGTTCATGACTGCACTACTAGAAAAGACTTCCTGCCTCTAAACTGCTTGCTGGCATGTATGCTGAATTTCAAAATCCCTGAAAAAAGCAAACCTTTGTGGTGTTCTCTTAACTTTCTTGCTGGGGCAGAGGGGGAGGGTCACTAAAACCACACCAACCAAAAAGGCTTTTCCTTCTATGACGTGAGGCTCAATCTCTCAGACACATACCTTCCCTTCTAACTACTGATGGCTCATCTTGATTTGGACCACCCCCCACAAAAAATGTTCATTAACAGAAAGTTATCTGTGGAAAGTGTTTTTCATCCTACGTTATGATGAGGACCATGCAAGTTCTGGGAATAATGCAGTCCTAGACAGCCTTTCACCTGAGCTTATGTGTTTCCATTTATTTCATATGTGTCACTGGGAAAATACTTGGGGACAGAGAGAAGGGACACTTTCTAAACCACCACCCCCCACTTTGTTTCATGGCTCCAAGGTTTTTCAAAGTTCAGGGCAGGTGACACTGGTCTGTTCTTAATCTTTACGGCTTTAGCAATGTTAAGGCTGATGACGAGGGACACAAATCCCTGATGGAACTGAATGCATTCCAAACTCCCCGACCCACTCAAAGCCGTAATCCCCTGCAGCTGGATCTTACTTACCACCATGCACAGCTAATACATTTTTTAAAAGCTAGTCACTGGTGACAAATGTAAACTGGACAGAGCAGCAGCTCCCCCCACCACCTTCTCCCTGCCTTGCTCCTCCACCCCTCAATCTTCCCCCATAACCCAGAGACTTGCCCTTGCTGTGACTGATAGGACCTGCCTTTTAGAACCACCAAGCGGGTGCAGTACAGTTCTGCTCTAAGTGACTAGAAAGATTTTTAAAGCATCTTCAGCTGTCAGACTGTAACAAAAACAACAACAAAGTCTTCCTTAACACAAACATTTCACGACTGAGAAAACCCTATGAATTGAGATTATCACTGCCATCTTCAGTTCACTCTTTATTTAGCTATCACACACAGGCAAACTGCTCTGGGGCCCTGGCAGCTTGACTGAATTAAGCTGGTTGCCACCTTCTTGGGCATAATAAAAGAACGCACAAGACAATTTGAAGCTTCAGGATCTTTTGTGATATATTTTGTTTGGACTCATTCACTTTTTCTTTTGGAAGAAACTCGACAGAAATATAAGTAAGCAACTAGTCTTTCATGATGGGCAAGTATGTCTTTACCACGGATTTTGAGAAAGGGAAACCAAGTCACCCAAGGAAGTTAATAGCTCTGTGCTGGATGAAATCTCCAAAAATCAAGGCAACAAACTCTGGAAACTGCATAAAGATAGACGGAAGGATAAATGGATGGATAGGTAAATTAAGAAAAAAAAAGTCTCAAATGTATTGGAGCCAATACAGACAACAGATTTTGATGAAGGGATAAGCTATCCACTTTACCTGATGCAGAAAAAAACAAGGGTTAATAGATGTGACATTTTCAGGTTTACTCTAGTTCCCAGATAACTAGCAGTAAGTGCTATAAGTGATATTATCAATTAGACTTGGCAATGGCTACCACAACACTGACTACAATGCTTAGACTACATTAGGTTTAATTACTTCAAAGTTACATCTGGAGAGGGAAGCATCATTTTATAACCACCCTCAGCTTTCTAACCTGAGCCCAGCCCCTGCAAGATACATACCCGCCCAAGTAATTGAGGCTCCGAAAGGGACCACAGTTAATAACGTGTAACTAGCAGGAACACAAGGAGAAGCGACAAGCAGGTCTCCGAGAATTAAATTCACATCCGATCATGAGACCTCTCTGTGTCCTCCTGGCATTGCTGAGAACAGGTACTCCAAAGCAGCCTGGTGACCAGCGTCAGCAGGACCCATGGAAAAGGAATTTGACTGGGGGTGGGAAGGGGGAGAAGTCGGGGGAGGGGGGCATTATACCAATGGGAAAAGAATTAGGAAAATGTGCTTGAGAGAGTCCAGCTCTGATTTTCCTACTTGTCACCCACTGTCACATCCCCAGAGTCCAGAGTACTCAGTCAACATATGAGTAATTCAATCAAATGGGAAAAATACAAACTCTGTTGTTCATGGTGACTGTAATGCCTTGGGACTAAACTTAAACGTGTGGTGTGTGCAAGTGAGGGAAATGTGTGGGTTTTGGTGGGGGAACAAGAAAAGGAGGTTGAGATTACGTGTGTACATGTGTGTAAAAGAGGATTTGGCACTACATGTGAGGAAAAGTGTGAAATACATAAAGGTGGATATACTTTTTAAGACCAAGAGTACAGAAATACCAAACCAAAAAAAAGGAAAGAAAATGGGCCCCTGTGATTCATAAATTTCAGAATTATGATTAAAGGTAACACATATTTAGTCTGAATCCATATTATATGTCCATCCACCCAAAAAATATTTATTAAGGCCTGCTGTATTCTTCATAGACTAATCAAAGATGGCAGTGCTTTACAGCATTACCTTCTATACCTACTACAAACTGCAAGAATTTCCGCCTCATAATACAAAATGATCTCAGGTCTAAATTCCCGTGTCTTCAATGGTATGTTCACACTATAACGTGGTCAAAAAACCTACACAAGATGTAAAAAGTTAAGCCTCAGGGAAAAAAAATGGAATCATAACCAAACCTCTGCCTGTTACTTAAATGTGATCGCCAATGGAGTTTGCTTAATTAATCAAACCTTTTAATACTAAAATATTCTATAATTCTGCCCAATAAAATCACAGGTATGAATGTTTCTAACTAATCCAGGGAGAAATAATTGATTATGTTTGCTACGAAAATCACAATCAGTTATATTCACTTGAACCGGCAGTTACCAATTCATAATACTTACAAAAACCTAACTCAAAATGCTGAGTCTGGAGTAAGCATAGATCCTTCCAATGGAAGGCAGCTAAAATGAACACTGTCTCTTTAAGTCGAAGGACCCACTAGAGTTAGGTAGTATGAAGCCAAGAAAAAGTTCTGAAGTTTAACTCTCAGGAGCAAACATTTTCTACTTGTGAAGTAAACTCTGTTGAAAGACAGCAGACTACGGTCCCACCAGTAAAAACAGGAAAGTTTTCAGCCAGTGACAGCTTTGCCTATGGGGGGTGGGGGGGGGGAGAGTGTCATAGACTCACTTTATTAAACCATATGCTCATTGCCCTGTGAAGAAAGCAGGGTCACTAATTAGTTCATTCTGTGAAAGGAGCCCTTCCTGATCCCGTTGACTTTTGTCCCCCTGGTTAGCTCCAGCTATTTCTGTCATGCAACTTGAAAATCACTGGAGGGAGGAAGATCGCCATAACAACCGCTGAAATGATCTTGTGGAATGTGTCTAGTGGCACTGGAATAACCTGAATATGTGCTCCAGATGTGTCTGCTGTCAGGAAAAAAGTAAACACATCTGATGGACAGCGTATGACTAGATGGCCTCGAAGCGACTCCAGAGGCTGGGGGAGGGGGGAGGGACGGCACATGTGCGCCGGGGGGCGCGGGGGAAGCCGGGCCGCCCGCAGCCCGCCGGGGGCACCGCGGACCGGAGCCCGGGGCGCCCGCGAGCACTGAGCGCGACTGTTCCGCCCGCGTCCCTCCCTGGAGTGGCCTCCGTGGGACGGCAGCGGCCTCTGCGAATTTCCGTCTGGCACGGCCTTGTGAGCATTTGGGAGCAAACTCAAACAGCAACGCTGGGAGGAAGGGGGAAAAGAGAGGCGCGGGTTCAAGATGCTTTCTGCCTTAAAAATTAATGGCAACGTGTGTTTAAAGCATTCTCTCTTCAGGGCAGGGCGGTCTTCAGGCCTATTGCCCTCCCCCTCTACCCACTGAATGGCTTTGCCGCTTGGCCCTAGATGCAAACTCTTGAAGCACTCTGTATTAGGTGACTGAGTGATTACACTCCTGATAAAGTGGTGTCTTTTTTGATGCTGGGGTGGGTCCATAGACTTTCACGAGTTGGACAAGTGGGTTGGTGCCCTAACCCAAAACATGTTTTAAAAATATTTTCCCAATGAAAAACACATAGAAAGGACCAGAAAACATGACATAGGCCAAAACACATTTTCACCTTGAGTCCTATTCTCAGGAGTGTTTGCAAAGGGAAGGCTTTAGATCTACGCCCAGTGCATATGTTCACAAACAAAACAGCAATTCTACAAACATCCAGCGCACAGTGGGCACTTGTTGAGTATCTGCTGAATCAAACTAGTTTTTAATGTATAAGATTAACTAAAAGTGCTCCTTGGATTCTACAAATCAACAGTGGCAGAAATTACTTTAAAAAAAGGTAACCAAGTTTTAAAATATTTAAGAAAAATGGGAAGTTTATTTCCCCAGAGGAACAAAAATGCCTCCCTCAAGAAAACAGTAAACACCGTATCCACCGTAGTACACAAACCACCTACTTGTGCGTGAATCTACCACATTTTAATGCCTATTCCTACTCCAAAAGCTTGTATTGTGGACTTAAGTTTTACAGAATTCATAAAAAAAAAAAAAATTCACTACAGTCTTGCCATAAATGCTTACATCTGTGAAAAGGCTACAAAGGTTTGTGCAGAAATTTAGAATCAATGTCAAAAGCTTTTCAAAGCAACATATTCCAGATTTTTCTTTCAAAAACTCCACACAATCATATTTCAATGAAATTTCTAGTAGTTTTCCAACATGATCTAAACAAAGAACACAACTGTACTGGAAGGTATTTACTTCTATAAAATACACCTTTAAGAGATGGAATTGCTTATGCTTAACATCCATTAAGATCAATAAATTATATCACTTGGGCTGAGGGACAGCAGCATTCACCTGGTACTTCTTTCATTCAAGGCCATTGCCAACTTAGGAATCCCCTATCAATTTCTAAGTGTCTAAGTACATTCTCCTCCTTTGATAAAACTCATTTAGTGACTCGGATTCTGAAAGTAGATCACCAAAGGGAAAAAGAAAACTATGAGAAATTATTATTTGAGAGCAGGAGGAAATGGAACAAACCTTCAGCTCACTTCCTGCAACTCACACATTCAACCTGGCAGAGGAAGACCCTAAGGATGCTTGGAGGATGAAGGACTCCAAATGTGAAGAAATAGGTGAAAGGACAGCAAGAGTGAATGGCAATGCTTCTGCCTTCTAGACACTGGATTCCACTGGCAGCTGGCTGAATGAAACCAATAACAGACTCACAGTTGTGGAAAATGTTTCATACTCCTCTAAGCGAAAACGTCGTTATTTCCTTGTAACAGAAACTGTACTTCTTGACAAGTTAGACAACCTAAAATAATCATTGCCAAGGTGCAATTTATAAAATTTGCTGGCAATCTATAAAAAAGAAATAATCTGGGTATTTTCAATTATTTGCAGAGCATACTTCATTATTATTATTCCAGTCTAATCTAGCGTGCCCCCCCCAAATTAAAAGACTTCAAAAAGGGCTGACAGACTTCCAAATAAAAAGCCAAATATTTTAAAGCTTTTGTGAGCCAAAGTCATAAATGTGCACATTTGTACAATGAGGTGCCAAATGTCCAAAAGATGGATGAATTTCAATGACCATTTTCATTTGCCTTAGCCTTAGTGTTCAACCAATAAGCAAAAAGTTTGTATATATTCCAAGAACTGGAATGTATTTGTATTTATGTGATGTTTCTTATCCATCTCCATCTAAAAGTTCTTACACCAAACTTGTAGTTAACTTTTATAAGAAAAGGGAAGTAAGGCACCAGGATCTTTCCTCAAATTCAGAGTAATGGTTTTCAGTGACTTTTTTTTTTTTTTTTTTTTGCTTCTTAAGAGCATCAAAAGGTTGGAATGGGATGAAACCTGGAGTTAATGTAGGAAGTATTCAAGTTCCAAAAGTTATATGATACCCGTATGAACATATTTGGTGGCTGAACTCCACACAATTAAGCCTATGGCTGAAATCAAACTTCACACGTATAGTCTGTCCTTAGTTCACTGTGTGCTCAAGATCCAATCAAGTGCTCATGGGTTAGTTATGGTTTCTCAAACCACCAGCTTCTCTTAGACAATGCCACACAAGTAGCAGAAGCTCTGTACAGACTCTTCCTAATGCTTTTCTGTTTCACTCTGCTGAGCAAATAATGGTGATGCTTATAACATGCACAGACTATGAGATAAGCAGACTCATCAAGCAAGATCTAGGAAACCTGGGAGAATTTACCAACAATTCTTTTACCATTCTGTATAGCATTACAAGCCAGCACATAACAACTAGCAAGTTAAGCAAGGCCAGAAAAGTTGAATACTCAGCAGGAAAAAAAAAAGAGAGAGAAGAAAAGAAAAAAAGAAACTAAGAGGGCTACCAGCAAGCCAATCTATTCGAATTCCAGCTGGCTTAGGAGTAAAACACTGCAATGCAGTTTTCTGGCTGCAGGAGTTTTTGAACTGTTCAGGCTTCATTCATGTGGCACCGTTTCTTAAGCAAAAACAAGAGAAAGTTATAGGAATGAATGAAACCAAACTCTAGACTTTAAAGCAATGATTTTCTGATTTCTGTTAAAGAAGGAAACATGGATTCTTGAGAAAAGCATTTTCAAGAATGTGAACAAGAACTCCTTAGTGAGTTCTTAAAATAAGGAACTCTTCAAAGGAAAAATGTGATGTTATTTCATGTACTTAAAGGCCAACAGAAGAAAACAAGAAAATCCAGAAGGTTCTTTGACATCATCAGTCATGTGTCATGATATCAAGGGGAAAGAAGCCATGAAACGGCACAGAATTCCAAAGAAAAACAGGCAATCTGCACAGTGGAACACAAAGAACACAATATGTTCTGCCCAAGTTTGGAGGTCTAAACGATTCCCTAATCAAGAACAAACGGCTACAACATTTGATCTGCTTATTAATGTCATCAATTTAGGGACACATTTCTAAAACCATCCACTCCTCTCCTGCACTGACTATAAAACAAGTCAATGAATCCTATCCACAGTATTACAACAAACAGAATATTCTTTCAAGGAGTCTGAAGTCATGAAGACAAAACCTAACAATGGACATTAATTTTTAAAATAATTATTTTTCACATAGCATTTAAGAGAAAGAAGAAGGAACAAGTAGGAAGAGTTGAACACAACTTGAGAGAAGTCCCTGAATCCACATTCCTTCTTATTACAGACAAGAAATCGGTCTTATAAAAGTTCAGTGATTCACCCCATGTCACAGCTATTTATCTGGAGAAGAATTAGAACAGAAACCTTCATGGCAGTGAGATCCTCCCACAAATCCATCCTCCTCTTGCCACGGCCAACCTCACTCCCTACTCCCAAATGAGAACGGATTTGAATTCCCTGGATGAATTCTTCTCAGAAGCTCAGCCTCAAGGAGAGAGACAACATTAACAAAGAAATCGAAAAAACATTCTTCTGGACAATTTCAAACTTCTGTCCCTATAAGCATTTTACCAGGATTGTTCAAAAAAAATAAAGCAAATATCCACTTTGAGTTTGAACTCCATTCTTCTTCCTATTTCCTGGAGCAGGTGCTCCCAGGCTACGAAATGCCAAGAGGAGAGAACAAAAAGCTGGCCTGAGAAGCCGAGAACTTTGGGGTCATTAGCCCCAGGGGAGTAATGGTTGACTATATTCCCTTACGGTTCCTTTATCCTTAGTTCACTAAGGGTAAAGGGCAATTTTTTTTCTCTGCTGTTTTTCAATGTTATTGTCCTTGCAGGCCCATCACGGGACCCAGACATGCTAGGAATTGCTCGTTACTTGGCTGCATATGCCACAAGGAGGAGTCATTACTATCGCACATGGGACCGTGTCCCTGGCTCCAGAGAGAGGATCACCTCAAATGGACTGACAGGTGGCAGAGCAAGCCCTTCAAAAATCCTGAGCGCAAACCCTGCCTATAACCTTCAACAGCCTCCCATTTCACCCAGAATAATGACTATGGTCCCCGCCAGGGCCTACAAGCTCCTACAAGCTCCTCCCTCCATGGTCTGGCACCTGGCTAACCAGCCTTACTTTGCTCTAGTCTCTCCACAGAGACAATAGCCTCTGTTCACACCGCTAGTGCCCCAGGCTCTCTCTGACCTCAGGGTGCTGGTCCTTTTGCAACACTCAGCACCCTCCATCTTAGCCCCCAAGCAACCTAATGTCTCTCCATCCTTCAGATCTCAGCTCAAACAGCCCTTCAGGGAAATCTTCCCCGATACCCCCAACTATGCTTGGTGGCCCATGCTTTATTTACATTTGGGGGTTCTGAGTAGTAGTCCATTTGGAAAAGGGGGAGGGGTTCCAAGGCTCAGAAAAGGTTTGAACATCACTGCACAGTTTCAAAAGTCCCTTAAAGCAAAATAATTCTGATATTTGTAGTAATTATCTTCCACTCCTGAGTTAACTATACTAATAAAGGAGTCAATGTTATAAATTTGGAGATCCCCAAGTCTGCTTGTTAGGGCCAATATCCATTTATTTCAAATACTCCAAAATAGATAAATACTTTTATAAACTAAAGACACTTAAGTCCTTCTTTCCCCACATTGGTTGTAGTAAGTGGCAGCAGCAGCAGATGAACAAAAAATACACAAGGCTTAGAATCACACTCAAGTTAGACTGCTCCTTACCAGCTGCCTGACCTTAGGTAAGTCTGCTATCTTCTCTGGGCCCATTTTCTCTTCTGTGGGAAGCGGAAAAAAAATGACACCTTCCTTAGAGGATTCAGAAGACATGTATCTGGAAGCCAACATTTGTATTACCAACTTTACCACATTTACCATTCACAATTCTGCCTGATTATCTAAATGTTATTAGTCTCATTCTTATGTAACCTCCATAAGGGTAGGGATTGTTACTCTTTTTCCCCTATCTTTGAGTCCTTAGAGCTTAGTACAGTGTCTGCCCTATATATATTAAGCACCCAGCAAAGAATTTTTATAAAAGTGAATTCACAAAAAGATAGTGTAACAGATTCCCCTTCCTTTGTTAGTTTTGATTTCTTTTTTAAGAAGTCGATAATTCTACAGTGGGTAATGTGTCTTCGGCATTCTCACTTGTGTATGGTTGGTTAATATTTTCCACAGAAGTCAGTGTTCATTGGGACAAAGTCAGTCATGTATACCCATGAGGACTTATGAAAAGTCTAGTCAGTGAGTCTCATTTAGTGATAATAGCTTCACTCACTAGTATCACAAACTTCGTGCCATTGTTCAAAGGAGAACTGAGTTACAGAGTGTGTGCTACGATCAGCACTGTCCTTCTACGCAAATGGAGAAACAATTCTCCACTTGTGGGATGTTAGCAGCAGGGACTTCATATAATAATAATAGTAAACACTGTCTACTTTTTCTGTGTGGCAATCAAAATTGTTGAATATTTCCATCAACAAATGATTGCTTTTTTCAATCAAAATTGTTTGGGTTTATTTTTATGTGCCAAGCACGTTTGTAACCACTTTACATATAGTAACTCATTTAATCCTCACCACCACAACCCCATGAGGTAGGTACCATTATTATCCTTATTTTATAGAGGCAGAATCTGAGCCTAAACTGCCTTTGTGCTTATAAAAAATTTTTCTCTTAACATTTATTTAGCGAAAAACTAGTATGCACAAGGTACAGTTCTGATACTGTATTTTAAATATGAGATTTAAGTCTCTTGCCAGAAAACACAGATTTCAGTTAGAAGAGGTTTTAAAAGAACTGATGTCTAAAGTTGTATTGTTTTTTCCCAGTCTGCCCAGTTTTGAGACTTGCCCTAATAGGATAAGGCTCTGAACTGCAGGGAGCCTTTAGTAAAACACAGCGCCCATCTCACCTAGTTAAGAATCCTGGCACTAGAAATCCATTTCACCCCACTCAGAAGCAGGCTGCGGTACATAATTATTTTCATCTGGTTATAACACAGGGTGGTGAGTTTAATCTCTAAAACCCTACAGGGATTGGTTTTAGCAGTTTTAGAAATTGCCTTTCACGCTATGAATGTGCCGCACAGCAAGATGGTCCTGCTAATGGTTCCCAGACTAGGATTTGGGGGGACCAAAGGCACGGCTCTCTTCTTTCCCTAATTTCCTTTCCTTTGTGGGCCAAGTCTGTGGTTACTCATGGTATCCTCATGGCCCCCCTTTCAAACACAGTTTGTTCTAATCTGGACAAAGGAATAGAGGTCTTTTTTTTTTTTTTTTTTAAGTTATAGTCAATGATAACTAGTCATGGAGTCAAATAAATCCATATATAAAGTGGACCGTCCGTGAACAGTCTTTTTTAAAAACATAAAAGCATATATGCAGATGAAATATATTCCCAAACAATAATGTGGCCATGAATGTGATGTAATCTCTAGTTTACCTTGTTTTTAAAAACTTTTGCTAAACCCTTCCTTCCCAGGAAATAAAATATACAAGAAAACCGATTCAAGAATATAATTTAATGTCTCCCTTATTTTTTTAATTAAGTTCAACTCTACTCGGTCAATCCTAATTTCTCCCAGGTCCTTAAGGAACCCTCACCATCAGGAACAAAAAGAGGATACTTTGCTAATCAATGTTTAACGTGAAGTTGCTATAAAGACTAGGACTAACAAATCCCATAAAGTAAAAATGATGATTTTCTTCAGTTTTTGGTAGAAGAGACAACCTCAATATATACATGCAAATTAAACTTCCCTGCTTACACAGGAATCAGAAAAGGTCCTTGGGCTGTCCACAGCATTTTGAGTAATAGCAAGCCACTTACATTAATAATGACAACTACATGTCTAAAGTTAGTCAACTTATACACCTGGTTCAATATTTGTGAGAATATTTTGGCTGTGCCCCCGAAAAGTTTTTTGTATGATAAAATCCCGCCCAGTGTCCTACTACCTGATGTGGGGGATGACTTAGGTAAATTCAAAGAGTCACGTTTGTATAAGGCATAGAGATAGAGAAGTAACAAGACATTTTCTACTTTTTCCTTTCTTTTCATGCTCTTGGAGCTAAAAATTGATCCACAGCAAAGATCTTAGTAGTATAAAATCACAACACCATGAAACACAACCTTAGAAAACCCTAATTCCACCAGACTGCCAAGTCCTTGGGGAATTATCTCCAGTCCCAAAGGCAATGCCTGGCATAAAGGAGGTCCTCAAATATTATCTATACAATGAGATAAATAAAGCCCCAGAATGACAGTTTTTCAAGTACTTTTAGCGGAAGGTATCCAAGCCTGTATTGTGATACCACTTCAAAGATGAGGCACCAGAACAACAGAGCCGCAAGTAGCCTGACCTGGGGGCTCCCAAGGTACTGCTTACCAGGGCCATCACACCTCTGCCCCATCATTTAAAACGCCTAGGGCATCCACTCTTTCACTTTTGCTCTGCTTTCTATATTTTATGATCTGTGGGGTAAAAACACCAAAGTGGAAGACGCAACCAGATCATTCAGATGCCAAATCCTAACAAGATCCACTACTGTCCTTTGCAGCTGTGCAAGTCTGACGGCTCAGGCTACCAGATGTTTAGGTCTAGTTAAATAAGGCCCACAGAATACTGTATATTGTACACAAGTTTCCATTTACCACTTATTTTTAACCAAAAAATATTTCTTTGGAGTCTTTTTCATGCACAGACCTCTGGCATTTAAATCTAGACAGACTTTTACAGGAAAAACAAAGCAAAGAAATGCAAGTTGTTACCACTCACTCTCCAGATTTTGAGGATTTCTCTATGAAAACAGATCACAACAAAACATGCTAACCTGTATGAACTGCAGAATGGAAAATCCAGTGTATTTTCAGATTTCTACAGCTTAGACTTCAAACAGTAGACATGATCTTCACCTGGTAGTTTGCTGTTGCTCTTAGGTAAAACTGAATTTCAGCTACTGATTCAACATTTATGGAATTATTGTATGCCAGGCTTATGCTAGGTTTGGTGACTCAAACATGAATAAAACATGACTCGTACCCTTGGGCAGGGACAATCTTAATGGTGGTTCAGGCAGACACAAAGAAATACAAAAAGTTATGTTGGCCTACGTGTGCCACAAAGAGGTTTCCTACATTTAATGCCTTGAGGAACGCATGTGAAGAAAAACTAATTCTGTTTGTCAGTGAAGATGAGCTAACAGTAGTTAGTTCTGACATAGGTCCCTTCTTATACAAAGACCTAATATATAAAAGTCACTAAAATGTGGAGTTTCTAAAACAGTGGGTTAAGTCTTTAACACCTCTGGATAATTTTCTTAGATAATGAAAGGCATTAGAAAGTTAAGTATTCTTTCCTTAAAGTCAAGCAAAAATTCTCCAACAGTTTGTATATATTGTACAGCTGGAGGCAATCTTATTTGCTTTCAGCAATGCTGAGCCACTCGTAACCGGCACTAGCTGCTAAGGGCTCTGCATCTTTTAATGCCCTGTTTATATTATGTTGTGTATCAATATGGCAAAAGTCACAAGCCATCACCAATTTTCTTACCTACCTTCCTTCTATTTGGTATTAAATTACAACCCAAAATATGACTTAGTTTTGAAAGTTATCTTAGAATAAAAATGAATGCCCTATACCAAATACTAACTGATGATAACCACTTAAGTAACTGTGGTTCATTAGATGGCTTACTTTTCTGAAGGGACCTATTAGGTTTGATTCACCTGGATCTGCAGGTTAGAAGAGAACCCCACATGACTCTATGTGCAGCATGCTGTACACTCTTTAGCTCAGGCAACAACCACTTCATTCCTTCCCAGAGGCCATCACTGTATGCCTACTAGGCAGCTGGCTCTATGGCCTATGATTCTCTCCCCAAAGCGAAATACACTGACCTTCAGGCAGGAATACAAAGGTCGATTAGAAGAAGATCGTCTCTACTGCTGAATACTGTGGTTATCATAGCTCAGGTCCTTGACTTAGGCCTGTACTCTGATCCTCATGCTGTCACTTACAAGTTGGATGACTTGCTGCAAGCCACTTAACTTTTCTGAAGCTTCATTTTTCCATAGTGATAAACAATGTTAATAATGCCTGGTTTGTGGGATGCTTAAAAAGATTAAATGAGATAATAATACACATAGCTGGAACATAGTAAGTACTCAAAAGATTACTAGCTTACTCACCTCCTGAAGCATAATATTGTGAAAATATGCAAAACCTAGAGTCTGAAGATTCAGTTCCCAGTTTTGTGCCGCTTGGCTTTACAGTGCTGTGACCTGGTCATAACACCTAAATCCATGGTACTTTTATTATCTCCGCTATACAATGGGAAGAATAATTCAAATGAGTATTTGTGGAATATGTTGAGAAATTTTCTGTGAAGATGTTCATAAACTATAAGATTTGTGGTAAAATGTAAAAATGATTAAAGTCAAGCACTTGAAGAAAAAAGATCATCTCAACCCTATAGCGATGAAAAATGTAACCTCTGATACACAATGTGAATGGAAAAGGATTCTGAACTATGATTAGTCAACAAATGCAACGCATGTACCTACATACACACGTGTATGCCTGCCAGCACACACGCCCCTACAACGGTCATCAGCAACCGCTCAGCTCCTTCCCACTGACCCAAGGCAGTCTCAGAATCCTTTTCTCAAGCAGCCATTACCGATCTATCAATACTGCAAGGGAGGAGAAACCTGTTTTCCATCCTTCATTTTGTCTGCTCTTCAGATAAGGAGCTCTGAAGAAGTACCAAAGTTACAAAGATCAAACAGTTAGTCAGTGACAGAGTCCGGGTTAGAAAAAAAACAGACCTTGTGCCTTCTGGTCCATTCCACAGTGCCTATCTGGAATGTTTATCGCACACACACCCTAAACCCCTACTCTTCCTTGCTTTGGGTCCTGATCATTTAATTTCTTACCATCTCATTTTGGCAGCCACACGTGCTCCTCTCCCTTTTGCTTTTAGAAAATTCAGCATTCCCTGGCATAAAAGGGCAAAGAGACCTGTCATTTCATATCCATGAAGCTAATGAATGCCCACAGTTGACCTGGCATCTCCCCCTTAAGCCATGCTAACATCAGCTGTCACTCAAAAGTTCACTCTACAGCTTGACCTTTGCTTCTGCTCAGAAGTATTCACCCTATTATAAAAAGTGTTTTTCCTTTAATGTCATGATGACAAAATATTGCGATGTCTGTATGCCTTTCCAAACAGGCAGATTTGTGACACACACTAAATAGTTTTGTCACTAGATTCAAGAATTTAAGACAGGGAGAGGGCTTCCCTGGTGGCGCAGTGGTTGAGAATCTGCCTGCCGATGCAGGGGACACGGGTTCGAGCCCTGGTCTGGGAAGATCCCACATGCCGCGGAGCGACTAAGCCCGTGCGCCACGGCCACTGAGCCTGCGCGTCTGGAGCCTGTGCTCCGCAACAAGAGAGGCCGCGACAGTGAGAGGCCCGCGCACCGCGATGAAGAGTGGCCCCCGCTCGCCGTAACTAGAGAAAGCCCTCGCACAGAAACGAAGACCCAACACAGCCAAAAAATAAATATAAATAAATAAATTAATTAAAAATAAAAAAAAAAAAAAAAAAGCACTTGTTAGTGTTGGTTTAACACTAACAAGGTGGTAAAAAAAAAAAAAAAAAAAAAAAAAAAAAAAGACAGGGAGAAATACCAAAAGCAAAAAAGAATTACCAGGTCGAGTGACTGGGAAAAACTGGTACTCCTATGCTCATCACCAGCCACAAAAACCATATATAATCATGTTTATGAATCTGACACCCAAAGAACATTTCAGTCATCTTTAATTCAGCAGTTCTATTGTAAAATAAGACTAAGACTGCTCATCAGAGAAGGGTTACCATGTAGATGATGTGCATTTTCAAATTGGCCAATTTCCTTAACTTATTATTTTCAGTACCATAAAACATTTTAGCTACTTCGCAATAGGCAGGCATAACTTTAAACAGGAAGTAATATATCAAAAAAAAAAATCAGCTTTTTGGGTTGAAATGAGCCCACCAGTTCCACCACTGTAACCTCAGCCAGGGTGGTCATTATTTTTGCTGCTCTTCAGATTTTTCATTCGAACACTGCAGTTCTATACTTCACAAGAAAAAATGACCTAATATGCAATGTTCTAGGCAAATAAAAAAAGGTCACACATAAATTAATCAGCATCACAGGACTACAGAGGCCCTTCTTTAAGCAACACAGAAGGAAATGTGCATAACATCTACCATTTTAAAGAGTTTTTATGGTATATCAGGCCCTGAGCTGATCCTTACCCACGCTATGTCTACTTTAATCCTCGCTCCGACCTGATACAAAGAAGGTTATTACCCTCCAAGTTAACAAATGAGGAAATTGACACTTCAAGAAATTCTGTCCATTGTCAAACTTCCCATAACACAGTTGGGATTCAAACTCAGGCCTTTCTGACTCATATGCTTTCTATCCCTATGCTACCCTATACTGCTTCCTACTACACTATAAATATTTAGAACATTTGCAACATTTGTAGATAAGGCAATCAGAACCATAAGTAACTAATCATTCCTCAAAATGCAGGTATCTGAGCTAAACTGCATCCACAATCAAACCATCATATCACCAAAGGCTAATCAGGTCATGAGGTGTACCTGTCTGTCATTTAAGATAAAAGTGCAACCCTTATGATCCTTGACTGGTTTTACCACACTGTGGTAGTTACATGCCTTGTTATGAAGTCAATCATACAAAGTTTGAAAATGTTTAAACAATGGACACATAAAACGTGTCAAAAAAGATAAAACTTCAAAGTAAAAGATTTATCAATGAAAAAGTTGGCATGCACGATGGGCAACCATTGCAAAAGATTTTTCCCTAGCCTATGTCTGCAAAACACTATTTTATGGACATATTTTTTGGAGTTTCAGAGGCTGTTTTACCTTATATTAGCTATTTTAATGTAACTGCCTCCATTATGTTTTTGACTGCTAAACTAGTAAGAAAATTCAATTTTCTCGTAGAAAAGAAACCATTCTTCTCACTGGCATCACAGTTTCCAAAATAATTCATGTAGGTTTAAGTATGATACTTTCTGTTCAGATGATAAATGAAAAGAAAGGAATGAGCATTTGGCACTTGCCTTTGACAGACACCATGTGAGGCATTTTCACATATGTTATCTCAAAATACTCCAGGTAGCAATACTATTATATTTCATAGGAGAGAGCACAGTAGGTCAAAAAGTAAAGGATGCCAAGGGCTAGGTGGAGAGGTGAATGGAGAGTTACTACTTTGGGGTATAGTTTGCTTTTCAAATGATGAAAACATTCTAGAATCAAATAGTGGCAATGGTTGTACAACCTTGTGAATATACTAAAAACCACTGATTGTACCCTTTTTAAAATGGTTAATTGTATAGTATGTAAATTATATCTCAATTTTTTAAATTACATAGTCATGGTAAATGTTAACATTTGAGAAATCCAGGTGAAGAGTATATGGGAATTTATTATACTATTTTTCCAACTTTTCTGCAAGCCTGAAATTATTTCAAAATAAAAAGTTTTTTTTTAAAAGGCACAAAAATATGAATATAGTTAACGCTACTGAACTTACGCTTAAAAAATGGACGAGGGCTTCCCTGGTGGCGCAGTGGTTGAAAATCTGCCTGCCAATGCAGGGGACACGGGTTCGAGCCCTGGTCTGGGAAGATCCCACATGCTGCGGAGCAACTAGGCCCGTGAGCCACAATTACTGAGCCTGCGCGTCTGGAGCCTGTGCTCCGCAACAAGAGAGGCCGCGATAGTGAGAGGCCCGCGCACCGCGATGAAGAGTGGCCCCCACTTGCCGCCAACTAGAGAAAGCCGTCGCACAGAAACGAAGACCCAACAGAGCCATAAATAAATAAATAAAATAAAATTTTAAAAAAAGTAATGTTGTTCGCTGATTAGAATTCCATGAAAGTCTTTGCATTAAAAAAAAAAAAAAAAAAAAAAAAAAAAAAGGGGCTTCCCTGGTGGCGCAGTGGTTGAGAATCTGCCTGCTAATTCAGGGGACACAGGTTCGAGCCCTGGTCTGGGAAGATCCCACATGCCGCGGAGCGTCTAGGCCCGTGAGCCACAACTACTGAGCCTGCGCGTCTGGAGCCTGTGCTCCGCAACAAGAGAGGCCACGATAGTGAGAGGCCCGCGCACCGCGATGAAGAGTGGCCCCCGCTTGCCACAGCTAGAGAAAGCCGTCGCACAGAAACGAAGACCCAACATAGCCAAAAATAAATAAATAAAATAAAATAAAAATGGACGAGTGGATAAATTTTATATTATGTGGGGGGGCTTTTTTTTACCACAATTAGAAATAAATAAATAGGTAAAGGAATTTGTACAACAAGATTCTACCTTAGTAAGTAGAGGTATCGGTATTCAAATGCAGGTCATTCCAACACCAAAGCCAAAACTCTTGTTAGAAGCCCAAAAAAGGGCTGATTTATTATCCTTGGACTGTGTTGAGACGTTACTTATGGCCATTCTAAAGCTGCACACTAACACACACACCTAAACTGCTTTTTCATAAATGAAAACTACTACCGACTAAGTGGGTTTTATTAAATGCTTCTGAGCTACTTTAAGGTTGCCACATGACTATGAATGTGTGTGGAAGGAGAAGAGAATGTTTCTGTACTATTCTGTATATTAAATAGTGATTCCAGACTGAATATTGTTCAAATACAGGGCCTTATGTTGAAATTTCCAGTCAAAATTTCAGAACCGGTACTGACATGAGAAAGTAATGAATATGTAAAAATATTTGTTTTTATCAAATTCTGGTTTTATTTACTCTAATGTTTTTCTGTTGACTTAAAAATTCTTTAATTCTATAGCAATTTCTCACAAAGATAATTATTTTCTTTAATTACAAAAAAAATTAGAGACATGAGTTTCAACACACTTATATAATGTGCTCATCTGCCAAACACTGACACACAATACAATGGGTATTTGCATAAATGGGTCTACCTGGGTTTGACTTGGGAGCTCACAACTAAATATTCTTAGTATGCCAAGCATATAAAATATCCATATACCTTTAGAAATCAATTTACTCAAGAACATTAAGAAGCGGAATTTGGGATTCCATTTGTTAAGCTGCAATCAAGTATAGAAAGCTGACCCTTGAACAACGTGGGGGTTAGTGGCACCAACCCTCCACACCATCAAAAACCCAAGAATAACTTACAGTTGGCCCTCCATATCCCTGCTTCCACATCCAGGATTCAGCCAACCTCAAATCATGTAGAACTGTAGTATTTACTACTGAAAAAAACCGGTGTATAAGTGAATCCAGGCACTTCGAACCTGTGTTGTTCAAGGGTCAACTATACTAAAGGGAAGGAATGGGGAAAGGAGGGAAGGGGAGGGAAACATTCCTTTAAAAAAAATGTCAGGTAGGAATTCCCTGGCGGTCCAGTGGTTAGGACTCAGCACTTCCACTGCCAGGGCCTGGGTTCAATCCCTGGTTAGGGAACTAAAATCCCTTAAGCTGCACAGCACAACCAAAAAAAAAAAGTCAGGTGGCAATTCTAGGGGGAAAGCGAATTATTTTTTACCAATATATATATTTTTTTCATATCAATAACTATCCAGTGATTCCCAGCAGAGGCACTGACATTTTGGGCAGAACAAGTCATAACTGAGGATAAATTCTTCTGCGGCTGGGACAATGAGGTGTCCTTGGCCCACTACATAGCAGGAGGCACTCCAATTCCACTCATTTGTAACAAACAAAACCATCTCCCAAGATTTCCAAACACCCCGTGGAGGTGGCAGCACCCCCAGGTCCAGAACCCAGACAAGCTGTAACATCTTCCCCGTCTCAGTGTTTCACAGCCAACTGATGAGTGGGAAGCTGCTCCCATCCGTCAGGCTGGACGCCAAGGCTGTCACGCACAGCCAGGGTGCCCCACGTTTGGAGATAACCCTCTCTCTTACGGGGCCCATCAGCTGCAAATTCAGATTTCCACCGTCAGTTATTCTTAACACCAAACACTGGCATTCATTTGATTGACACCACAAAAACTCTAAGAGAAATGAACATTTAAAAAATGGAAAGACTTTCATTATTTCATGCATGCTTTTTACAGTCACAGTCTTCAAAAGTTACATGGCTTAGACCATCTTACTTTTTAATGTAACAGGTCATGATATACTGATTAGAAAGAAACCACTGGGAGTTCAGTTTTCAAAACAGAAGAGTTATACCAAGAATCCAAACCCCACATGTCAGAGCACAAAACGTTCAAGTTCAATGCCTCTGCATACTTAAGTTACCAGAGGACAGAAACAATGCAGAATTTATAAAAACTGATTTAGTATAAAATACAGAAGACAGAGTTAAGTTTGAAATACAGAACTGCAGAGTTTTATTTTCAACTATAATGAAAGAATGAAAGGAAAGAAACTTCAAAGCTAGGAATACTTTAACTTAATGAGAAAAGAAAATCTAGCATTTTTGGTGTTAAGTTTTAAACAGTTATCAATCACAGAACTGCATCATCTTTTCACTATTTCTTTAAGCAAAGCCCAATAGGTCTGCCTGTTAATAATAAAAGTCATTGTATTTCTTGCTTTCAAAAGTATTTAATCACCACAAATTCTTTGGTAGAGTCTTTCCCAAGTTCTGACTAGAATCCTGTAAGTCTACAGAACTAGCTCACCAGGGAACACAGCACAACGCTAAATACCACAATCTATCACCAGCATTAACTGCTCCCAGCCCTAAGACTTTAATTGCGACAAGACTACAGCTCAGAGCCTGAAGCCTGGTAAAGTCCTCTTGCAGCAGGCAGGGACAAGGACCACATATTTTCATACATGCTGGTGCATATTACACACTGTTTGCTGCCCCAGTCACAAGCATGTCCAAGACAGGATTTCTAAACTAGTCGGTGAAAATTCTACTCAATGCATTTTCATAGAATGAGCCCCGAATTATTTTAGACCCATCCATGAAGATTAAGTGACCAAAGCACCATCAGGTTTGCCAGTAGCTACAACCTTCTGACAAACTTTGGGAAAGAGAAATCCAATAAAATTTTGTTATCACAACACTAGACTGTCAATTTCCAATTTATAAATGAACTATCGCAGTCAAAACTGCAAAGTGAGTCAGTATTAGCGTTTATCATTACTGTTAAAGACAGATGTGCTTTAAGAACCACTGGAATTTTTTCTTCCCTTACAGTACACTATTTCTGCAAAACACAAAGTGGATGATATATTTAAAACAGTAATATCAGTTTACAATGTCAAGTTACTGCATGGTCGAAAACTTGATTTCTATAGCAGGTCCTCAAGATAAAACTAAAATCCTCTGCTGCGGTAGGTCTACTTTCCAATTACTAGAAGTAAGCATATGAGAGATATAATTAGTTATGACACTAGGACAGGCATACATGTTTCAACACACACGCAGCTCAGAACAAAGTTTTTGGCATTATATGACAGAGGACTTAAAACCAAAGACTCAAAGAGAGGTTATGCAGTGTGTGTGTGTGCATGTATGTATATGCCTTTTTTTTTAATTTAAAACTTGCCACACCAAATTATTTCTTTAAAATTATAAGCATATTTTGATTTGTTTAAACATCTCTTTAAAGATTTCTCAGGGAAAAAAAAAACACCCTGCGGCTTTCATTGCGCCTACATTACAAATTAAGGAAGCTGACTTTATAAAATTCATTTGGTGAAAAAGAATCACCTTTCAAAGAAGGCTGAATGTTGGCTAAACACATTTAGAAAAGTCTGATAGTCCTAGTCTTGGATTTCTCAATCAGGGATGAAACACTAATTTCTAAAAATGGAATATACAAGGCAGTACAATTTAACTTTGACCATTAAACGTCTGTCCAAGATATACTGCCGAGACAGCCCCAAACCAGAATCTTTCAGCAGAGCTTTAAAAATTAAAACATGAAACTACTAGATAAGTACATTACTAAATTATGATCCACTTAGGATCATTTATTCCTTGATAAAGATAGAAAGATGAAAATTTCATAATTATATACCTAAGAATCTACAGAGCAGCATGTGAGAGCTGTATAAACAGTTGATTATAATAAAGTATGACTGCACTCAAATGAGGGGCAAATTTAAGAAAGTAAAGAAACAGATTACATACATACATAAAAAACTGAAATTCTGTAAGATCCTACTGTGTTTGATCTCAAAGATTATAACATGAAATATTCCAAAACTTCCCTTTTCTAAGAAAGGGTCTTGGTTTGGATTCAGCCAAAGATTTTATTAAAAAGAAATTTATGATGCAGTAGTTTATAAAAACACAACAAAACTCAATCTCATGATATTCTGAGAAATATCGAATATTAATAAATGGTTCTTTTCTTTAGTTTCTTATCAAATATAAATTTCTTTTCCTGAGAATACTAATCCAAAAAACCTAGAAAGGTCCAATATCTCATGGTAAAGAGATGACACCAAAAAATGGAAGTAGGTTTCAAGTCTGACAGCTTCCATCTTCCAAGTCATGACTGCCCTCAATCTGCATATGGAATTCCATGGACAAAGTCAGGTGTAGGTATTGTGAATGGGTGTTGGAAAACACAGAGCTTTTAATTAAGTGCATTCTCAAGTATAATAAGCCACCCTGGAACAAGATAAAAAAACATGGAGAACCCATCCAGCTAGACCTTACACTCCCACAGGAATCATCATACACGACAGTGAATTATGACAAATCCCATCTTATGGGCCAAATGGTCCATGAAGACAGCACATGTGTTTCCTACAAAGACAGTATTAATGATGCACTCATGTTTTGGTCGAGCAGAGCTTTCCACCTTATAACAGGGCCTGCTAAGAGCCCTCTCTACCTTCACAGAACTATGTAAAAAGCTTTAGTAAACTACGTATGTATAAGTTCACTTTGGGTTTGGCTAAAAGAAAACACCCAACAGTTTACAGGTGTTTACTTCTAATACCAGTTGGTCTTAACTTTCTTTCAAATCAGAAAGTTCCAAAGTTTCAGAGAATTCTGGGGGAATCCAGAAACATCTAAAGTTAACTTTTCTGGAGTCAAACTTATTTCATTCCTTTTTATTTCTTGAATTCTCATTCCTAAAAATCTTCTACAAACTTCAAGATAGGGTGTGGGTGTGATTTCACAAAATAAACTGATTTTTCAAAACTGCTTTTAATATTTTTAACAATAAAATTATGCCAAGATCTACAAATTCCACGCAAAATTAGCGTTTTGTGCTGTGGAGAAGAGGTTGGAAGATGAATTGGAAGAAAGTTTAACAACACAGCGTTTTCCGAGAAGGTATAACTAGTGCATTTCTCAACTGAGAACCAGAAAGTAATCATAAAGAAACTGATAAGTGTCACCTGAAACTACAACTTATGGGAATTCAAAAACAAATCTTAAAACATAAAAAACAAAATAAAATCATATTCCCCTTTAGCAACTACTCTTTCCTTTGACTTCTGTCATCTGTCAGTATAGACAAGACTGCCTCAGAAACAGTTTATGTGCACAAATTTGTACTTCACTTGCTTTCTCATTTCTCATGTCCCGAGTATTTATTTATGCCCCACATATACAGATTTACTGAAACTAAGACAAAGTATACAATATAAGCTATGTGACAATCGTTCTAATTTCTAGCCAAAGAGCTCTACATAAAACCATTTAATATCATGGAGCACTTATGCAGTCTCACATCTTAGGTAAAATTTTCCTTGATCGTCTCTGCCTTCAGAGGCCTCCTCAGGCCACAACCTATAATACTTTTACTCAGATTTCACAAGATCTACACTGAAGTACAATCTATCGGATACTTGCCACGTGCAGCCCAGTTGCATAAGACTACAAAATACTAACACAATTTGATGGTTAGAAAAATGTTTGTAAGCATGCATGTATGAATCTATATATGCAAAAAATCTCCCACCGGTTCTCCTAGAACCAAATGAGTTTCTATGGATATTAATAGGAAGTTCCATTATTGGTGGGGGAAAATAGTCAATATGTCTGAGTTGTCACCTCAGGACACTGCACTCATTCCAACAACACTACTATTGTTCAAAATGTTTCTGGAATTTTTCCTTTGTGACTATTTCCAGAACCAATTCATAAGTTATATGAGAAAAATCAACTGTGCCAATTTTCTTCTTA
Source organism: Balaenoptera acutorostrata (assembly GCF_949987535.1). Taxonomy (NCBI): domain Eukaryota; kingdom Metazoa; phylum Chordata; class Mammalia; order Artiodactyla; family Balaenopteridae; genus Balaenoptera; species Balaenoptera acutorostrata. The sequence goes on along the minus strand of NC_080069.1, from coordinate 58,654,766 downwards.
CCAAAAATAGAATTATTTGGCTTTATCACCCACCATGTTCATCAGGCTTAACTTCTAGACAATTCAGAAAACCAAAACTTTTGTCACAGAAAATTTGCTGGCACTGAAGATAATTAAAAGAATTAGATACAGGCTGTCCAAACCCAACGCCAAATGATGAGCTCCAAAACATTTTAAGCTAACATCAGTGTATGACCTTCTAGGGTGACTATTTTATACAGAATAATACTTACTTGTATCTACTTATTTTTGGTTTTCAAGTTTCCTTAGCACATTTATTAGTATATTAATTACTTTAATGTTTCACTCAAGTTTATGAGTCTTATCAAATTTTTATTAACAAGTTCTTCGAATGTTATAAAACTTCCTTTAACTTGAGAAGGTACTAAAATGAATACCTAACTAGGTTTCCTTCCGAATTCTAAGTTTATCATTTATTTATTTCCCCATAGTGTCTTCAAAATTGCATATATTGTAATTACAAAATGGAACTGTAAAACTTAAAATGGTGAATTGTATGGTATGTGAATTATATCTCAATAAAGCTGTTTAAAAAAAAAACTGAAGTCACCAAAATACCCAGTTAAGCTTCATTAAAAGGCCTAAATTACTAAAACTGACATAAAAGAATTATTCAAAAATCAACCAAAAACACAGATCACCCCAAACAGACCAATCAGGTAGCAAGCAAACTTGAATCATCACTTAAAATGGCTCAACATACCTCCTCATATGGGTTAGTGCAGGTACAAAGGGCCCCATTACAGGAGCAATTTAACTCAAGATACCTGAAAATTCTACCAGAAGTTGAATATTAAGGACTATCTATCAGTACACACATGTGTGCTGAATTACATAAATAATATCTCACTCCCAACCCAATATTAGATCTGTACAATTTTCTGAATAATGGGAAAGACTTTACACATTCTCACGAGTGGTATCACCACCTTATTACTCAAATGCACAACATCTGTGAAAAGCCTGATTACGGAGATATATTTTGCTTTAAACAAAGTTAACCATCGTGGTCCAGATCATGCTTAATCCATAGCGTCAAATTTGATTGCACAATGTATCTCTTATACATGTACTATAAGATACCATGCACACTACAAAACACAAATATAAAAATAGGAGAATAAGATAAATCAAATTTCATTTTCCCCAGATCTTATAGGATGACTTTTGCATACCTCTTGGGGTGTTTACATCTACTCTGGAAACCACTACTCCAATAAGCAGTTCAGATAATTGCAACAGCAAATACCATAAATAACCCTCCAAGTAATAACTAAGATCCGATAAAAACTGATAAAAAAAAATCTGTTAATGATTACAAGGAAAATCATATGCAGGTATATTCATTCACTCAATAAACATCTGCTGAGTGTTTCCCATACCAGGCACTGCTACAGGCAGCAGAAATTCAGAAATTAACAAGACAGGCAAAGGTCCCTGTTCTTATGGAGTTTGGCATCCTGGCAGGAAGGTGGATGACAAATAATAAACTACATATAAGTAAACAAATTAAGTATCTTTTCTAGTGGTGATAAATGCCATGAAGAAAAGAAGCAGGGACAGAGGTCAGAGAAACATACAGGGTGGAAAGACAGCTGGGGGACGAAAGCTGTCAGTAAGTTCTCTTTGAAGGGATAACATTTTCGAGGAGACATGAATGAAATAAGGGAGCGAGCCATGCAAAAATCTGGAAGAAGAGCATTCCAGGCAGAGGAAAACTGCATACAAAGGCCTAAGGAAGGTAGGAATTTGGCATATTCAGTGAACAGCAAGAAGGTCAGCATTATGGGAGCAGAGTGAGCGGTGGTAGGAAATGATTTTGGAGCACTGGGCAAGGATTACATCTTACATGTCCTTTTCAATCACGGCAGGAGTTCGGATTTCACTGCAGGTGTGGTAAGATGAAAGAAGACACTGGAAGGTTTTGTGATAGGGAAGTGATTTCTCCGTAAAGAGTCCTCTGGGTGTAGTGGGCAGGACAGAGGCAGGAATGGAAGCACCAGGCCAAATAGAAGCTACTGCGGTATTCCAGGTAAAGGGTGGTAGGGCTTTGACCAGGGTGATGGTGAATGGGTGGAAGTCAGGAGACAGATCTAACAGGACTTGCCCAGTAGATGAGGGGCACAAGAGGAGGAGACCCTGAAAGATCCTGAGGAAAAACGTGGTCAGCAAGGAGGTTGGGGAGTCACATTAACGTTAAGTCTCACGGCACTCATTTTAACTGGCCCTTTGTTTTTCAATGTATTTTTCTAACTACATTTTTATCAGTGTTCAACATTTCCTGTGCAATTTTTCCATTCTCTCCATCACCACCCTCACTTAATTTTTGGTTCTGACACCTTTTCAAATTTAAAATTTGGAATACATTAAACCCTATAGGTTTAAATAATAAAATTCTCACACTACACAACCATACCACAACTGCTCTGAAACTTACAGACTGCAGACTGAAATAGGGACGCAAGGATGAAAGCTGGACTAGATCTAAGGAAATCACAGCCAACAGGAGGCTTCCCTGTCCACCAGCATCTATCCTTCAGGCTCAGTGGATGTTCAGTGCCTTATCCTCCTACCTTCTCTTCCCCTAACAAATGCTTCTCTGTAGTCAAAATCTAATTGATATTAAAGTGTTCTAAAGGGAACAAAAGACTAAAGTAAAAAAAAAAAAAGAAACTAACTGGGAAGTTGCTGGAATCAACCAATGTGAAGTCAAAGGTACAGATTTAACTTTTTGGTCCTTTTTGGCACCCATGAAATAGTAAAGAGATGTTGAACATCACACAATGTGAAACACTGAGAATCTTTAAAATCTAATCTTGGCTCTAACTGTATAATGGAAAAGAGAATCCCAAAGTAATCGAGGAACTTTTCCATCACACAGAAAATAGATGCAGAGATTAAACACACACACACATGCACACACACCCCCTTACTGACTTCTCAACTGCAGTGTATTCCACCTATGTATAAGGACAATCTCAAATCATGATATTTCTCTACAAGGTATTATTAAACAATAGAAACTTTCTCTAAAAGGTATTTAACTGGTCTTAAGCTTTATTATTTTAAAAAACAACAACATACATCTTTTTTTCCTCCTGGAAACTGCAGCCTTATTCTGTGGCTTCCCACCATTCTCACCTACCCATATACAAAACACATTACATGTAAGGTAGTAGCATGAAGTATCTCCCAAGAAATTTAAAATGAATGAAATGGGACTGCCATCTGCATTAGATCCATAAAAAACCAAACAGATGCAAAGTCACCTTAACAAGTAGCTCCCAGGACAGCTGCCTAATATCTGCTTGAGAATATTAACATATCCAGAGAAAAAAGAATTTATCAGTCAGAAGGTGAATGGGAAGCAGAAAAAAGCAACAGGGGTCAATTTTGTCAATGCTCTTCCAAGCACAGTCCAGGAGTGAGGAGTCTGAAGGGTGCATTGTAAACAGAGGCCAATGGAAAGGTTTTCTCTACAGAGGGAGGAGGCCCTTACACCCTCCACCTCCATCCCTAATATTCTCTGATCAAATTCCAAGTTCATAAAGCAATGAGCAACATTTGGATTATGATTTGACTCCCTACTTAAATTTGCCTGCAAAGGAGAGAATGTGCTAAGCATGCCGATAGGCGTAGTACGGAAGTATTTCACCTAATAAGGTATGTAGGTATACACATGTTCATATGGCGTGTGTGCATGCATGCACATGTGGGTATGTAATCTCCACCCCTCAGTCAGTGAACAGCTGAATGAGTCCATGAAGGACTGATCTCTTTTAAGCGTGTATTGACAAAATTAGATTTCTAAACATACAAAGACCAGTGGAGTCCCCTGGACCATGGTTATTCTTTCAAGATAATGAATACCCTCCTGCCAATGAACTTTGTGCTCCTTCATATTAGGGTTAGAACTTCTACCTCATCTGTTAGACATACGGTGCCGAACAGAGTGTCATGTGTATCACAGAAATGCAATCGCCTGTTTAATTACAATCTAAAATACTGAAAAGTTGTGTTATGCTGTGGAAAATAATGACAACCACAACTCCCATGCCTATGTGAAATGTACCACTTGAACATAAAAACCTGATCATTTTCAAAAGCATCTTTTACTTTTACTAAATCAGTATACTATTGTCTAATGTTTCATGCAAATCTACAGCAAGTTATTCTACATATAGTAACAAACAGTTACCTGCTGGCTGTTAACAGATTACTTTGGCATATGTGTATTTCAGAAACACAGTTTGACAATATTAATGAAATATTCAATGATACACTCAATATTCATCCACGCCATCCATAACATATACCTATAACTACAAAAAATATTGTACCAGGCATTACTGCAGTATGAAAATGCACATATGTGTCAAACTCTTCCCCCTCACACACCCAAAAACAAAATTTCAGTGAACTATATTATTCTGCTTTCTCCCTCTCCCATAAGGAAGTTGCAGACTATCAGTTTGCCACTGATACTTCTACCTACACACACGCACACACATTTCATTAGATCTAATTATCACTGTCCTCTGTACACAGAAATGTCATGTCAGTGACTGGTTGCTGTTTATGGGCATAAGCGAAGCTGCAAAGACCAATGGACACACATAAATCCTTTATGTGAAAATATTTTTTGCAAAGGACACTTACAGGGTAAAAAAATACGGCTTAACACGTGGCAGAATTTCTGAGTTTAAAAAATATTTATCTACTTTTTCATATTATTCAGAGTTAATGTACTCTGAAGTGAAATTAATGTTTTAGTCTATCAAAAACCAATATGAACAAATATTATGCTTTGTTTCCTATCACCATTTTGAATGAGAGGAAAACTGAACTATCATATTGTACTTCCAGAAGCTTACCTGTTAGCGTACAGACGTATTAGCAGAAAAAAACTTGCCTAATCCACTAGAGTAAAATGTGTATTACAGGGAGATTAAATACCATAGGACAGAGAAATGAATGGGCTTTCTTTGTATGGCTGTATTTTTCCAGGTAATTACATACTTTATGTCCTTAAACCATGAAAGATACCATAACAGTACACATGATTTTGTCATTCCATATATATAAAACAAGATACATATGAGCATGTCAAAACATGTGAAACAGAAAAGTAGCATTGATTTATTGCTCAACATTAATAAAAACTGTGTCATTTGTTATAATGAAATTTATTATAACCAAAAATCAAGTGTATGGTAAATATAAGATTTTCTACCATACAATTTTTATAAATGATTGTAAATCCTCTATGAATTTTCACCAGGAGAAAAGTAATTGTATGTCATAAGATACAATTTAAAATTGGCTAATTATTATTTATGTAACTTAGGTAAACATTGATGAGGGGGGAAAAATACATACTCTCCACATATATATTTGATCAGTTCGCCATCTAATTAATAGTTGATACTGAATGAATAATGAAACTTTTGTCCAAACTAACTGGCAAAAGGCCAAAACCAGACAATGTAGCTAAGCAAGAATGGCTCATCAGAATACTAGGAAAGCAATTACTTTAGATGGAGATAAATATAGTTGTTTCTTAGCATGAATAAAGAAAAATTAGAACTTTAAAAGGGAACAAACTTTTTTTTAATTCATCAATGATACAGCATAGCTGCCCCCAAATTACGTTATCTTTCATTTGCTCTCAAGCTTCTCTGACTCAACGATGAGGTATATTAATTACAAAATTTGTCAGGTAAACTTTAAAATAAGCTCATGTCTCCAAATGTGCCATGCCAGATTTGAACATGGTATTTATTTAAAACGTAACTGGACCAGTTAGTTTGGGTTTGAGATCATACAGTAATTTTTAGTTTTAATCACTGGTGGTGTTTTTTAGTTACAATCGAATATCTAGGAAGACAAATTTTCTCAATAATGTTTTTTTTCCTTTCCTTTTGAGCTATGTATAAAACTAAAAACAATTATTTCTAGGTACTTAATTCCACCCTCCAGGGTATGAAGTGTATCTCTTATATAGAACACCTAGAATGCTTTTAAACTCAATGATAATTAAGAAACATCAAAGCAAAACCAGGGTGTTTCACAGGGAGCTAAGAGCCATCATCTTTTGGCTACCAAATGACATATTTCTTGTCCCCTGGAGTATCACCAAGAGTTTTTTACCCGAACAATAGATGTATTTTCCTAACATAACCTTTACGCTTCTGAGGATCAGATAATTCTGAGTTTTAAAAGTAAACTGCTAAGGGCAACAGAAGAAAGAATAGACAGATAAGACTACATCAAACTTAAAAACTTCTGTACAGCAAAGAAAGTAGTCAACAGAGTGAAAAAGCAACCTACTGAATGGGAGAAAATATTTGCAAACCGTATTTCTGATAAGGAGTTAATATCAAGAATATATAAAGAACTCCTACATTTCAACAACCAAAACTCAAATAATCCAATAAAAATGGGCAAAGGACTTGAACAGCCATTTCTCCAAAGAAGATATACAAATGGCCAACAAGCATATAAAATGATGCTCAACATCATTAATCATTGGTAACTTCAAATCAAAACAATGAGATATAACCTCTCGTGTTAGTAAGGTCACTATTTTTAAAAAAAAATCAAAAACATAAAGTAACAAGCATTGACAAGGATGTGGAGAAATTGAAACCCTTGTGCATTGTTGGTAGGAATGTAAAATGGGGCAGCAGCCACAGAAATCAGAAAGGAGGTTCCTCAAAAAATTAAAAATAGAACTACTATATAATCCAGCAACTCCATTTCTGGATATATATCCAAAAGAATTGAAAGCAGAATCTTGCAGAGTTATTTGCATACCCATGTTCACTGCAGCATCATTCACAATCGCCAAGAAGTGGACTCAATCTAAATGTCCATCTAAGGATGAATGGGTAAAGAAAATGTGGTATATACATACAATGAAATATTATTCAGCCTTTAAAAAAAAGGAAATCCTGTCATGTGCTACAACGTGGATTAACCTCGAGGACATTATGCTAAGTGAAATAAGCCAGTCACAGAAGGATATATACCACATGATTCCATTTATATGAAGTATTTAAAGTAGTCAAATTCTTAGAAAGTGGAATGGTTGTTGCCAGCATCTATGGGGAGGGGAAAAGGGGAGTTGTTGTTCAATAGGCATAGATGTAAGTTTCCATTTTGCAAAATGAAAAAGTTCTAACAATCTGTTGCACAGCAAGATGCAGCTAACACTACTATACTGTATATTTTAAATGATTAAGTTATTAAATTTTATGTGATATTTTTATCACAATAAAAATAAACTGCAAAAGAACCAAGAACAGCTAAAATAATCTTGAAAAAGAGGAACAAAGTTGGAAGACACACACTTCTCAGTTGCAAACAATGCAAAGCTACAGTAATCAAGACTGTGGTATTTGCACAGGGATAGACATATAGATCAGTGGAACCAAGTGGAGAGTTCAGGGGAAAAAAACCCTTACATCTATGGTCAAATGATTTTCCCAAAAGGTACTATGATAATTCAAAGGGGCAAAGAACTGTTAACCAATGATGCTGGGAACAACTGAACACCCTCATTCAAAAGAATGAAGCTGGACCCCTACTTCATATTATACACAAAAGTTAGCCCAAATGAATCAAGAACTTAAACGTAAGAGTTCAAACTATAAGGCTCTTAGAGTAAATTTTCATGAGCGTGGGTTAGACAATGATTGCTTAGCACACCAAAAGTACAAACAACAAAAGAAAAAATAAATTGGATTTTGTCAAAATTTAAAGCTTCTGTGCTTCAAAGGACACCATCAAAAAAATAAGACAACCCACAGAATGGGAGAAAATATTTACAAATCTTGTATCTAATAAAGACTTGTGTCCAGAATACATAAAGAGCTTACAACTCAACAATAAAAAGACAACCTAAATGAAAAAAGGGTAAAGGATTTAACAGACATTTCTGCTAAACAGAGAAGATATACAAATGGCCAATAAGCATATGAAATGATGCTCAACATCACTAATCATCAGGGAAATTCAAATCAAAATCACTTTACACCCACTAGGATTGTTAAAATTAAAAGACAGATAGAAACAAGTTCGGAGAGGATGTAGAGAGATTAGGAAACTTATACACTGTTAGTGGGAATGTAAAACGTGCAGCTGCTTTGGAAAACGATTTGGCAGTTCCTCAAAAGGTGAAAGGTAGGGACTTCCCTGGTGGCTCAGTGGTTAAGAATCCGCCTGCCAATGCAGGGGACACGGGTTCAAGCCCTGGTCCGGGAAGATCCCACGTGCCACGGAGCAACTAAGCCCATGCGCCACAACTACTGAGCCCGCGTGCTGCAACTACTGAAGCTCGTGCGCCTAGAGCCCATGGTCCACAAGAGAAGCCACAGCAATGAGAAGCCCGCACACCGCAACAAAGACCCAACGCAGCCAAAAATAAATTTATTAAAAAAAAAAAGTGAAAGATAGAGTTGCCACATGACTCAGCGATTCCACCCCTAGGTATATCCCTAACAAAAATGAAAACAGAACACAGGCACACAAATGTTCACGGCAGCATTACTGGTAATAACAAAAAAGTGAACACTACTCAAATGTCAATCATTGGATGAATGAATAAATAAAATGTGCTACAGCCATACAATGGAATGTTATTAATTGTACTTTTTAAGCATATGAATTGTACAGTATGTGAATTATATCTCAATATAGCTATTAAAATGGTAAACAGCTCTGATTATATAGTCTTATCACATAAAATATAAAGTGCTCCCACTGGAAAGAAATATAGAAATTACAAAACTCACTTGTTTTACCAAAGATGAAATGGAGGCTCTCAGACCTAGGTAGACTAGAATGGGACCTGCCTCTAAACCCAGTCCCCGGGCTGTTCTCACTCTGGAGTGGACAGTGGTGCAACTGCTTTCCAAGGCGTGGTCAGCCAGCTGAGATACTGACTGCATGAAGAATAGGTGCAGAATTCCTTTAGAGAGTAGCTCCTGACATGCATTCCTTTTCTTTAACTACCACATGGCTTTTTGGGGGGAAGGTAAAATTACAGCCTCAAATGTCCCTCCTTCCTCTTCTACTTCTGCCAACACAAACCATAATGAATGGGAATGGGAATATTAGAAGGGGCAATGTTAACACACCCCTGCCTTGTCTGTGGGAAGGCCACCAGGTCACCTGAGATGATCAAAGTACATTCATCTTACTATCTGCACAGAACTTCCATCCAATGGTCAAGAGACTGGGACATGGCCCTGGGCTGGCTGGGCACTTAGCTGTCAATTACTGAATGAATATGTATTTCCCTGCAGAGGATCATCCCACCTGAAGAAAGGAATGTGGAAATAGCTCATCTCTCCTCCCTGAAACAAAGATAACTTGGCCCACAAGACACCATGAAAAGCTTAGCAGAGAAAGTTTCAAATACAACTGTGAAAAAGTTAGCCTTGGCTAAAGAAGGTAAGGTCAAGTAAAACTTAAAAATCACTTTATAAGGATTCAGTAATAAATCATTCATATATTTGCAAAGCTACTGGGGAGCCCCAAAAGAGTTTGGTAAACTGACAAAAATTATTTAAATTAGAAAGACAAAAATATTCTAGTCGCCCCTAGCAACAAAGATTTTCCTAATTTAAAAAAATAAATGAACTTGTGGGTAAAGTGAGATGCAGGTATTATAATTTACCATTTTCTATTCAAATGTGTTGAGAATTCTTAAAAAGTAATCTGATGAATCTTAAGATGTTGACTAATATTTTCCAATCCAAAGTCTGCAAATATTGGTCTTTATTATGATTTGCAAAGAATCCAATGATCATCTTTTTCTTCCTTTACACTGAGGCAACAAGGCAAATGCATTTTTAAGGAATCAAGGGATAATACAAAAGATGCTAGAAGGAAATCAAAAGGGGAAAATAGTAACATAGGAAAATAAATAGGCTACATTATTTTACATAGATTTTAAAATACATATATGACATCTATGAAATATCTCTTAAATTCTTTTCTAGATATGGAAGAATTAACAAACTGCTAATAGATCCATTTACATAGATGATTCAGTCAGTATAAAAAATAGTTATAATACACTGAATAGTCATCAGAAACATCACTTGGGTCCTCTGAAAGATTAAAAAATGAAAATAAAACTCTTCCTTGCTGTCCAACTTATTCAATTCTCCCCTCAAATGAAGTTTAGCTGAAAACAATGCAACTGACTTAAGCTCCGCACAGGCAAATCTTGGCAGCCCTCAACTCTGTCTATCTCCTTGGCCTGTTAAGCAAAATTCCTTCACAAACTGTTGGTCTCTGCAATAACTCCTACAGAGCTCATTACTGCCAGCATCGGCCTATCCCCCGTGTTGTGCATTTATCCCCGGGATGCATATCAACATGTGGCACATGTCCTTGACGTGCACAGAAGGGCTGCACCCCAGGACAGCAGCATGCACGACAATAGTGTCGACTCTCACTTCTCTATGGTTGCTGGGATGTAACCGAGAAATCTAATAACTGTGACAGTGGGGCCTTTCGGTTTTTCCTTGCCTTTCCAGACAGTGAAGCTGCACAGACACTAATGAAAGGTTAAATGAATAGGAATGGTTGACAAGAGGTACAATAAAGAAGGAGCTTGGTAATCCAGACACTGAGCAGAGATCCTTGGCTCAAGCAGAGAAAGGACAGCACATCGTCGAGTCACAATATTTAAAACAGCTTGCTATACACAGAGGCTTTTGTGTCTGGGTACACGTCTGGCTTTGGACTAAAAAAAAAAAAAAAGACACTGAAAAGGAATTTCAGCATGGGGCACTTTGGCAAATGTAAGGTCATAATAAGAGAAAAATGTTTTGTGTGGGTTCTTACATCTTTGTACTGAACACAAAAAAGCAGAGACTATGAACTCGTGAACCACAAGTTCCAAGACAATACTGTACATTTTGACAACTATTAAATACTGTATCTAGAGGGGTGGCTTGATGCGATTCCCACTGGTAAGATATACATGCAGTGACTCATTTAGCCGCTCTACATTCTGCCTTCCTTGAGGAAGAATTCCTGAATGCTCATCTTAGAGTTCTATAGTCAAGGTCTAGTCTTCAAGTGATTTGTTACGAATACTACCACCAAAACTCTCAAGCCATCTTCCACTCACTGCAAAACTTCCCAGCAGCTTCCTGTAAGGAAACTGAATTTATCACCCTAGCAATGTGTAAAGTACAAGGCAAACTTTTTTGTAATTTCAAGTGACTGCAGTAGTGAAACGTCCTCGACTAGAATTCTTAATTATGGAATTAACTTTTTTTCAGTTCCCCACTCACTATACCTTAAGGGAAGGTTATATTCCTTGGGGAACTGATTTTAAATTATCATAACAAGGCTATGCAAATCACCAAGAAAAAAGTGCTCCAGAATGTCAAGGGAAAAATAAAGCAAAAGGGAAAAAAAACTGACATTGTTAGATACAAATTTTTTTAAAGGAAAAAAATGTATGACTCTGCTATGGCCAAACATTAAAAAATGATATATCTTTAAAACTGTTCCTATGCATAAGCACAAGTTAGAATATAGTTTCACAATAAATGGTAAAATCGTACTGAGAACATGCTTTAAAACAAGGGAGCCTCTTTGAACAGCCAAATTAAATTATAGCTGAACTCTTGCTTGTACTGAGGGTTCTAATAAGCCACAAATAAAGACTTTTATTGGCTAGCAACATAATGAGAGCTACTGTGCAGAAGATTAAAAAAAGACCAATCTGGGTAGTTTATCTCACCGATTGTATTATTTACTTAAATGGTAAATAAGTTTGTCCAAAGTAATGCTATTAAAAACTAGCATATAAATATTAAAGCGCAATTATGATCAATGACCATTTAAAGTAAACATCACAAATTTTAGTGATAAACAAATGTGAAATTAAACAAATATTGAAGTTAATACCACTTAAGTTCTATTTCTTTAAATTTAACTAATTTATTGATCCCTAATACACTGGCTTTATAAATGGTTTACTATTTATGCTTATATCATGAAGTATTTATCTTAAAGGAGTTTTCTCTCCAGAGTACGGCAGTTACGCGTATAACTACTTCAAAAAAAAGGAGGTTGCCCTGAGTGAACAGAAAGAAGGTACCCCCCTCCTCAGTGATTTGGTAGGAAGTTCCTTTTAACAGAACTTTGAAGGTTGGCCTCTTTAACAGACCTCCATCAGTTGACAAAGCTACAAACAGTACTTAGCAAACCAAAACAGATTTAAAATGTATCGGGGTGCATTTTGCTTGATCCTCAGATCATCTGAAAGGTAGAACCCTAGAAATCTTAGCTGACTATTTGACTGTTCTTGGAGACAGTTCTGCTGCTTCTATCACAGCTAAAAAAAAAAAAAGAAAGAAACTACAATAGCACCTCCAAGCCTAAACACTAAGCCAGTACTCATTATCTCCTCTTTTTCTGCAACATTCTGATTGCTAGAGTGATTTAAAAAAAAAAAAAAACCTTAAGTATATCTAATAAAATCATGAGGCTCCCTCTAGCTCTTGAGAGAGGAGTTTACTAACCAATGATCCAATGATCCTATGTAATTCCCATCCAACAGGAAAGATTTGAGGAGGCTGCCTTCCTTCCACAGAAATGTTTTTCAACTGTTTCTTGTAAGGATGTAGATGGTAAATGAGACCAGCTGCAGAGGAATTCAGAAAGCACTGCTCCTCAAGTCCGCAATGAGTTAAGAATCTATTAACTGCTTCCAACCTAAGCCTTAGATACAAAATTCTATAGTGAAACTTTAACCTGTTTAAACTATATATACACTCCCAACTTAGATTTACCCACTTGCTAAAACTAAATTTAATCAAAAAATAAGGACATGCATGAATGAGTATCTATCTACAGAAGTTGTTACTTGTAATCCGGTCTCAGTTCTAAAAACCTACATATAAATTCAGGATCTTGAAATTTTTTAAAAACATTTTATTAACAGTGTATCTGTGGCTTTTATATAAAAGAGGCTGATGGTAATTTGTAGAAAACATGTCCATGTACCATAATATTTATATACAACACTGTTAATAACTTTTATTGTTTAATCTTTTCTGCTATTCAGCCCTAGATATTTTGGGATTGTCGTTATTCAGAAGACTATAAATACAGTCCAAGTATGCCATTGATATTTAGTCTACTTTACAATAGCCATAAAAGACACACAGTCAACTGGCAAATCATTTCAAACAAGTGAAAATGAAAAAATGCTAAATCGAACTCCTACTACTCATTAGGACCACCTTTCAAATACTCAAGGAACATTTAAAATTGTCTGGAACCTTAACTCTAAAATTAAAAATAAAGGGAACCACTACCTTCAAGTCATCACCTATTGGGGGCTCCCTTAATATAAGAAATATTCCCAGGAACAACAAAAAAAGGAAAGCTCCCCCCACCCCCACCCCTTTTTGAGCCAGTGTCCAATTTCTTCTTTTCTGAACAGCTGTATTATCCAACTTAAGTTGCTCTGCTAATTTCGGTCCCACAAGGACTAACTTGGAAGGCAAAAAAATACAAGAAAAGATCAATTTGCTGGGAAAGATCAAATGAGAAAACTGTGGGGACAGCACCAGGTCAGTGTGTGGAGAACTAAGCAGACCTGTTCTTCATTAACTGTGGCTCTCTGGGGATGTCACACACTACCTGTCCGTGGGCTTTATTGAACTGCCTAACCCGCCTCTCTGTTCCATTCTTCTGGGCTCAAGTGAATCATATCCTGCTGCTGACAAGTTAGCAGGGGACTGCGGCTGCAACATGAAAGTACTTTTCTTTCTTGTCTAAATCAGGCAGATTTTTGAAAAGACGACACAGCATTGACTCGTGACATGGCAAGATGAAACGAGAGGTCTGGGCCGGTCTTGGAGCTGTGCAGATAAAAGTAATCAAATGACACTCCTGGAATGCAAATTGGCATTCTTGACTGCAGCAATTGCACAACCATGAAACATCCCTGACAGCAAGCAAGATTAGGACAAAATGTTATGTAAAGCACTGAACTCAAAAACTCTCACTTGAAAATTCAAACTGTAACACTTACATTTTAATATAGCAATAGTCAGCTCCGCTTTTGTCTGCTGCTTTTTGTAATCACATATCCCTGCCTGACAGATATCTTACATTTCAGGGGGAAGAAAAACGTCAGGTATTGGGAAGGTACGACTGCTATTAATATTTTCTTCCTATTTATTTTTTAAAATCACGCAAGGTTGGTTCTTTTTCAAAGCCTTACATGCAAACAACAGCGAACTTAATATTCTCAAGGACAGTTTGAGACTTTTCTCACAAGATACTCAAACCAAGTTCACGTTCAGCCTCAGTATTACTTCCCTCAGGTGAAGACACTCCTGTACGTTGGTAAAGTGATTAGCAATCTGGATTTTACTACTCTCCAGGAACAGAAAGAGCAGCTCCAACTAAGAACTTCTTTAAGGCTGAAGAGTTTAAATAAAGCAGCTATAAATATAACACAGAACACAGATACCCTATGAAAGTTCACAAGGGATTTTTTGGGTGACTCCAAAGGGTCAATCAAGCAAGTTCTATTAACTTGCACAGGGTCTCACTACTCTTGAGTATGTCCTCAAGTCAGACACACTACACAGGAATAAATTCCACCACTTAAATAATGTATGTGTGTGCACAGTAACATCTGAAACTGCAGAATACAAAGCAGTGGGTGACAAATGTGCTTAACCACTGTTCAAAGTGATTAGTATTTGGGAATAGATGTGTAGACAAATAGTATATAGGCGAGGGGGGAAGGGAAGGAAAACAATACCTACAACCGGCTTTTACAGTGTTCTGGGGGAAAATGCGGCTATAAGAAAAACCCTCAAGTGCTAAACAGATATATTTAATATTTTGTTTTGACGCCTCCACTTAAATACAGATTCCAACCACTGCAACTGTCCACGAAGTACATAAGAAATAATAAAACAGGCCACTTTCTGCCACTTTAATCCTGGGTACACAGGATTATTTCATGATGTCTTTTGTACATCAGTTTTACAACAGCTTGACTCTAGGGTAAATGCGAACCACCGTAAATCGCACACTGCTTTCAAAACCACTTTAATTTCTGTCAGCTTTACTGTAACCTCAGTCCTGGGCTCACGTTTTTTTTTGTTTGTTTTTTTTTTTTTTTTTGGTGCCTGCATTTGACAGTCGCATCCCCTACACTCCAGTCGTAACTTTGATCACTGAAACGAGATGTCACATTAGGAGGAAGGGAAGAGAAAAAAAAAAAATGCCAACCCACTATCTCCCTTTTTCTTACATAGTCCATCTACATGCGGAACGCAGTATATCAGAACCCCAAGAGGGGGTAACAATAGCAGCAAAGGGTGGGAGCAAACTAAAAGGAAGGGAGTGGTCCAGCCCCATTTCTAACAAATCACTTCCCCGAAAGCGGACAGAGCGCTCAGCAGCCGGCGAGCTAATTGCCAGCTGCCTCGCTGCAGAGAAGCTGCTTCGGGTAGAGGGGCTGTGCTGGAATCTCGCTTCGCAACGCCTTCCCATCTTCTCCACCACTTGCACTTGGAACTTTTTTTTTTTTTTTTTTTTAATCTCAGCCTCACTTTACAGAGAATTTCACCCAGGTTTAGGTGGGGTATTTTTTCTTTTTTTTTTTTTTTTATCCTGCCCCCTCCCCGGGCCCCAAATGCCACCCTCCAGTCAATGTGTAAGTAACACAAATCGGCTCCTGTCGAACTCCACCTCAAAATCTCTTTCTCTCTTTAGGGTTGATTTTACTGCCCTGCGTTTTACACATTTTTCAGAAAACCTCCAGGAGCACTTCCTACACCTTCTTCATTTACAAAGGGAGGGTTCCCCAACGGGAGGGCGAGGAGGGGAAAATAAGAGGTGCCGGGGACCGGGCGGCGGTGTCCTCCCCGCGCGGCACACCAGCGCGCCCAGGCGCCCACGCCCAGCCGCCGGCCCCGCACTCGCGGGCAAGTTTTAAAAGTTACCGTGGGTCCAAACGGCGTTCCTCTCCGCCCCGAGCTCCTTCCAGCGCTCCATCAGCCCCCGCCTGCCTCCCGGCCCGTCCCAACTCCCTGGAGCCGCCTGCCCGCTTACCGCTCACCTTGCCCCGCCGGCCGCGAGAGGGGCAACCTTCCCGAGCCCCCCTCGCCCGTGCGCACACCCGCCCTCCCACCTGGAGCTCTCCTCCGCCACTCGGGCCAAGTTGAGGGGCGAATTCGGGAGCGGGACCGGGGTGGACTGGGGCTCTCCTTTCCTGCCCGCCCTCCCCAGCGCCCCCCTCCACCTCCCGCCGCTGGACTGGAGGAAAACACGGCCCCCGGGCGGCCCCCGAGGCGCGCCGACGCGGGACTCCTTTCTTCCGAAGTCTAGAATAAAAAGGAAAGGAGGGTGGAAACTTCTTACCATCTCGGCATGCTGGTTGTCAAGTGCAGCCCCCGCCTCTTGGTCTCCTCTTAGCGGCCGCGCCTGGACCAGCCCCTCCGCCGCCTCACGCTCCTTCAGTCTCGGCCTTTCTTTCCCTCCCCCTCCCGATTTCCTCCGGGCAGCCGCTCTCGCCGCCTCCGCCTCTCCCCGCCCGCCCGCGAGCGCCCTCGCCGCGGCCCCTCTGCGCTCAGGTGACTGATTTACAGCCGCGTGCAGGGTCGCCTTCGCTCCCCAAGTCGGAGCCTGCCGAGTTCCCCCGGTTCCTCGGCACAAAAAAAAAAGGAACGGACTGTCCCGGGAGGGGGCTGCTGGGGGGCGGAGTAGGGGGGGGAACCGGCGGGCGAGGTGACCTCGAGCGGATTTGCAAGCCGCACAAGTTTCTCCTCTCTCTCTCTCTCCAAAACTGTCGCGACTACAATGTTGTTTCCCTTTTGCAAAATAAAAGTAGGTTGGTTTGGTTGTTTGTCCTCAGATTCTAGGGGGCTAGTGAAGGAGGATGTATGTTTCTCCCGCGCCCTGTTACTTTTTTTTCTCTCCCCCTGCTCTCTCTGGGAATGGAAAAACTGGCGCCCCCCCCCGGGGGGTGCGGGCTTGGAGGTGGAGGTGGCCGGTAGCACCCAGCTGTCAAAAACGAGTGGGGGAGACCGGAGGGGAGGCTGCGAAGCGCCGAGGAAAGGGCGCGAACTTTATTCCGACTGCAGCAAACCGCGGCGTCGCTTTCCTTTTCGGGCACTCGCCCGTGTGGGTCCCCTATGACCAGTTCCTCCTCCCGATCTGCCGCCACCCCCTCCTCCTCTCCCCTTACGTGCCCCCCGCGCTGCCCCGCGCGCCGCTGGGGAAGGCGAGGGAAGCGGAGGAAACCCCAGGGGCCAGAAACTCGAGACGAGAACGTGGTGGGCGAAAAGGCCAAAAGTTGCGCGCGGCTGGGGGGAAAAAAGTTTTTTGGTGGCGGCGTGCTTTTGTGCCGGGCCAGACGCCGGCTTGCGGCGAGGGCTTCCTTCCCCTTCCCCTGGTCTGGGCCGAGGGCTGGAGACGCCGGGGGGAGAGGAACGGCGCTGCCGCCTCCGCGGGTGCCCGCGGGGGAAGACCGGTCACATCTGTGGGTGACACTCAGCCGGCCCGAGTCGCCCTGCCCCGGAGATGCAAAAACGCTGGCCGCAGGCTCAGCGCGCACACGCCTGCCGCTGAAGGACATTTCTTAAATGCAGGCAAAACACACTCCCGGCCGCAAGAATGAGGAGGAGGGGGGTGAATTTAATCACCGTCATCTTCCTAACGTACACTTTGTGCCAAAAACATCTCCGCGTTGTGCCGATTTATCATAGCCTGAGCAAACTTTCTGCTTATCTGACAGGGGAGGGAGTCACAGGTTTCGAGCATCCACCCTCTGAGCACTTGGCAATCAGGTCCGAAGAAGGCGAACGCTTGCTTGGCAGAACAACAGGTCTGGTTACCGGTTACTACTAAAAAGAGAAAATCATCTCTCCTTCCTTTCTCTTTTCCCCGAAGTAGAGGAAGAGACTGCCCAATTGCATTCAGAGGTCAGAATCAAATTCCTTTGAAAATACGCAGCCTTGGAATTATGTAGTTGTATTTTCTTTGATTGCACAGTCTGCTCTTAAGTTTAATATAAATTTTCGCAATAATTAAAAATTTTCCGGAGCCGTGACTGACGAGAGACTAGGCAGCCCAAGTAGCCACAGCTGTTTTGAAAATGTGATTAAGCTTATTATTCACGTGGATCCAACTTTTTAACAGCGGGGTCACCGCACCTGCAGTTCTGTGTACTGATTGGGTCCAAATTCCTGACGGTTTTTAGGCCCTTTCAGAGCAGATTTCAAGTCACTTCTGCTTTTGTGAATTCTCTACACCATCTTGTTGTGGAAAGGTTTGTCTGGTGAACACTTCGACAATATTATACAGTAAATACCTTAGAGTTTTAGGCACATGGTTTAGCTGGAGGATTCTAGTGGGAGTCAGAAGATTACTTCTCTCACTATAGTGAAACTCAAAGTATAGAGTAGATATCTAATGACTAGCCATATATATAAATGCATGTTATCTAAGAAGGCTCATCTTTAAATGGTTTGATTAAGGTGTGGAGCGTGTTCTCTTATTCTGTAAACATAACTGTAACATTATCCTATAGTTTGTAGAAACTGATTACACAAGGGATAATGATGACCAAATGTACATTCTGAGCCACTGAGGATCATCACAAGAATTCTCCAGAAATGAGCCAAGTTGCAATGCGTTTTCCTGTATCACAGAGAGATGAAAAAAAACTAGTTGCTAATTTCAGTCATTACCCATACAAATCCATTCACACACTTACCACTTGGACAAGTGACAGACCGGCAATTGCCAAACAATTGTATTCACAGAGTACATTTTTGGCTGCACACCTACACTGGCCAACAGGCAGAAGTTATGCCACATCAAGCAACCTGTAATTTACATTCCCGTGATTGGTTCCAGATCTGTTTTTGATGTTAGCATACACACAGTTTATGTGAGGCAAGATGTGTCTATTTGGGGTCCGGCGCCTTTCTGGAGAGAGTCATTATGTAGATGGGGAATGTGTTGGGCTGAAGAGCAGCCCTTGGAGAAGGTGGAAGAATTTACGGAAGCAAAGCGTGTAAGAGAGTTCCATAGTCTCTTATTTCCTCCAGTGAGTTTGTAGGGTAATTCAAACAAAACCTTAAGTCCTTTCTGTGTCCTACAAAACCTTACTGATCTACACCTGCCTGACCCTTTCAACTCTTTTTTCCCCCATTTTTCATTCCCCTCATGGACTACACTAAAGTCACACTGATTTTCTTTCTGTTCCTTTACCTTGCCAAGCTCCTTGCTCTTTGCCCCTGCTGTTCTCCCTACCTGGAATATTCTCCCTCATTTTTTAGTGGTTCCTTGTTAGTTACCTGTCAGCTGTAACTTGTCCTCTTCAGACTAATTAAAGTAGCTCTTTGCCTACCACCCAAAATACCCCTCACTCTTTCTCCCCTTACTCGTTTTCTTTATATCCTTTAGCCATATCTGAAGTTACCTTGTTTATGTGCTTAGTATTTTTTTTTCAACTAAAACGTAAGCTCCTTTGGAGCAAGGGTCTTCCTTGTTCACTTTATAGCCTCTGCGCGTAAAGCAGTGCCAGGCACAAAATAAACTTAGAAATATTATTTGAATTAAGGAAGAAATGTTAAAATCATTACACTATGTTGATGATGACGTACCTTAGAGCCAGACAAGTTCACTTAAGGCATATGGGAAAAGTGTTCCCTATCTGTTCTTTTGGAGGATGGTGCAAAATTCTTGACTTCCTGCCCCAGGGATCCTCAAAGTGTGTGCCAGGCACCCCTGTGGGTCTACAAGACCCTTTTACTGGGGTCATTTTTATTATAATATTGAGAAATTATTTGCCTTTCTTGCTCACATTCTTTCATGAGTGTAGAGTTTTCCAGAGACAATGTGACTTAATCACAGCAGACTGAATGTAGAAGCAGATACAAAAATCCACCTATCTTTTGTTATATCAGGCATTAAAGAGATAACCCAAAATGTAAATGCCATTTTTCTCACTCATTTTTATTGTTGTTTTGGAAAACATTTCTTTTTTATTTCAAAATATGTGTATATATTCATTTCCTGCGGCTGCTGTAACAAATTACCATACATTTAGTGACTTAAAACAACACAGATTTATTATAATTCTGGAGGTCAGAAGTTCAAACTGGGTCTCACTACACTAAAAGCAAGGTACCTGCAGGCTTTCTGGAGACACTAGGGGAGAATCCATTCCCATTTCCAGCTTCTAGAGACCACCCATATTCCTTGGCCCATGGTCCCTTCAATTTTTAAAATCCATAATAGCCAGACGTGTTTTTCTCATGCTACATCACTCTGACACTGCCTCCTACTTTCACTTATAACTACCATTGTGATTGCATGGGGCCCATCTAGATAATCCAGGATAATCTACCAATCTCAAAATCCTTAATTTAATCACATGAGATTTATTCACAGGTTGTAGGGATTAGGATGTGGGCTATTATTAGGAGCCATCATTCTGCCTACCACAGTATAGTAACAAATGATGGTTTTATTATTGTTATTTTAAACAAATTAGGAACTATTTAAAATTTTTCAGAATTTAAATTTCTGATACAGTAAATATCAATAAGCGATTGCCCACGTACACAAAAGTTCTTTGTAACCTTCAATAATTTTTAAGAGGTCACGAGACCAAACACTTCAAGAATCCCTGGCTAGCACAATAGCTATTTTCCCTTCTTCCATGCCTCAGGTTTGACTAGATTGTACTAAACCTTTGCTGTGATTGTGTTAAGGATGGGCATGTTTCCTATTTCTGGTCAATGAAGGATTAGGGGAAATCATAGGGGGGTGGGGGGACACATTAAAACAAACAAACAAAAAAGACTGACAAGAAATACAGTGTCCCTTTCTGCTCTGGATGTTAGTATGGAGAATGTGGTACCTGAAACAGCTGAATCCATCTTGTGACTGGGAGGTAGCCCATATACCTGGAATAACAAAGTAGGAAGATGGAAAGCACCTGAGCTCTAGATGTTATTGACTGACTGAATTAACTAACCCCAGATGGCTTGGGACTGCTTGTTAGGTGATAGAATTAATCCCCTTGTCATTTAGGCCATTTTGAGCTCACCTTTCTATTACTTGCAGCTTAAAGCTTCCTAAATGTTACAGAGAAGTGGCATGTCTTTGTTGTGTTTCCATGTGGGAATTCCTATCATTTTCCCTCAAATTTGTATATTTTCTCCAAATCTTGTGGAAAATTTGTCTAGAAATTGGTAAAAGTATTATAATTCTGTAAGAATTAAAAGTGACCGATCAATGTAGAGATTTACTAGTTCGAATGAATGCAAGAGATAACATATTTTGGAAACCAAATAAGTCCTTAAATTGACAATTTCAACCTGTGATTTTGTGCAGTGCTGTTAACCTTGCTAGGAGATCCTGAATAATACATTATTCAGATACTGCCCAATGTATTCACAATGGACTACAGTTTTTTGTAAAGGCGTTAACCCAAGAAATGCAAAGAGAAAGAATATGTTGTTATGAGAAAAAAATCTGAACTTAAAAAAGCAACTCAATTTCAATGTCAAAACCAAAATCAAGGCAGACAAAGTATTTTCATCATTAAGAGAAAAATGAGTTTCTGTGGAAAAACATAAATACTAACACTCAACTTGAACATGCTTTCAGACTCACAATTAACATTTTGACCAACATCAACACAAAATGAAAGAAATTTTTCTACAAGTGTAAGCTTAATCATGAAACAAAGATCAAGACTATCAGATAAAGCAATTAATGTTCTCTAAGTTTTAAATTTTTGTTTTAACAATGGTAGATTTTAAATATTAAGTTTTGTAGATTGATCCTGAAGTTTTTAATGTATTTCGTTTAGCATTTATGTTAATGTTTCCCTTTTTTTTCTAATGCTTTCTATTATTAAATGTCCTTATCAGGTAGAATTAGTTTTTTGTTTTTTTTTTTTTAATTTTATTTATTTATTTATTTATTTATTTATGGCTGTGTTGGGTCTTCGTTTCTGTGTGAGGGCTTTCTCTAGTTGCGGCAAGTGGGGACCACTCTTCATCGCGGTGCGCGGGCCTCTCACTATCGTGGCCTCTCCCGTTGCGGAGCACAGGCTCCAGACGCGCAGGCTCAGCAATTGTGGCTCACGGGCTTAGTCGCTCCGCGGCATGTGGGATATTCCCAGACCAGGGCTCGAACCCGTGTCCCCTGCATTGGCAGGCAGATTCTCAACCACTGCGCCACCAGGGAAGCCCCTAGAATTAGTTTTTATATATTATTTAAATATATAATCTTCTCACAAATATATTAGTTCATAATACTAATAAACCATATATTGATTATTAGATTTTTTTACAGAAAACCTCTATCCCTATAGCAGAAAAATGATTCATTATTTATGATTACGGTCACTCATTATTATTTACTAATATATAAGTGAAGTGTTATGAAAAATATAGAATAATTTGTGACTTGGGGAATTCTCAAGAATCCCAATTTCTTATTCCTGACTCCAAAGATTAACATGTCAGAAATTTGAAAACACTAGATCTGTGTTTGTCATACCAAAGTATTTTTAATTTGTCCTACCTTAAAATGATTTTTTAAATTCTGCGTTATTTTATAGTTATCTGTTAATCATTTTGTGAATAAATGCAGCAACGTTTACCCCAATCCCTATTCTCTTTGACTCTCAGATGCATTTGATATTGTTGATCAACTTTCCCAAACTCTTGTAGTGGTTTCTTTCACACTCTCCTATCCTGGCTCCTTCCTTTCCTTCCTCACAGCCTCTCCCCACCCCTTCACACTTACTCCTCCCCACACACAATATGAAATTTGCCCAGAAGGTCAAACCTTTCAGTTTTTCTCCTCTCTCTTTATTATGTTCTTCTTCAGTGTCTGAACCATCCCAGCTGCAACCTGATCTCAACCTGATCTCTCTATTCTATTTCCCCCCAAATCTAGTCCCCTTGCTTATAATGCCTAAGTAGATCTTGCTGAGTGTTCAACAAATAGCTTATCTTCAACTCAGACTTAACCTAACACAAACCATCAGCAACACTTCCAAATTATTCTTCCCAACTTTACTTTTTCTGCCTTTACTGTTCTGTTCACTCAAGGGCAAATCGTATATTCATCTTTGAATAATTTTTTCTTTGCCTTCATTTCCCAAATCAAGTCATTTACTAAATCACAAAGAAGTTCTTTCCATGTATTCCTCATGCCCAAACATTTTCACTTCATTCAGGTGACCACCATTCTTTCAGGTTAACTATTGTGACAATTTTTCAATTATACTCTTTATGTCCACATTCTACACCCATTCTAATCTATCTGCTGCCAGGTTTGGGCTTTTCCAATTCTGTTTTTATTATATGTCTTTCCCCTGCATAATAAGTGGCAAAATAAATAAATCTTCCATCTCACCCTATTTTCTACCATTCAAGACAAACTGTAATGTTTGCCTTTCAAGGCTCACCTTTATTCAACTCTTACATTGTACCAGGTACAGTACCTGGTACCTAGTAGTTGCTCAATAAATCTATATTGAATGAATGAATGACTTACCATATCTATAAAATGAACCTACTGCTCTAGTCAGATAGACTTCCCAGAAAACGTGCATGATCATTTCTATATTTTTCTTCTGATTTTCCAACTGGATGTATTCCTTGCTCTTTACCTCTTCATATCTGTGCCAATTTATTTCCCTTAACTTCCAAAGGTCATTTGAAGCCGCTCAGAAAATGGGACACAACTACATTAAGATCATTTAAGATTATAGTTAAAATTTACTGGTACCTACTATGTGTTAAGTTCTTTATTATTTTCTTTATAGATATGTTATCGAATCTTCTCAACAAACTGTAGAGTTAGGCATTATCATTGTATGGATGAGAATGAGGCTCTAAAACTTTAAGTACCTTGCCTAAGGACAAACAGCATAGAAGTGTTAAAGCAAAGATTGCATCTCAGGTATAGCCTCCAGTCCTGAAGTTCCACCCAGCTTTCAAGCACCTGATCAGATGCTACATTCTGCATGGAACCTTTATTCCTGTGGCTCTCTTTCTCTCTCTCCCCTGACCACTTGCAACCTTTATAGTCTGGATGATTGATTCATCACTTAATCACATGCTGTTATGTATTTATGGTTGTTTTACATGTATCTGTCTTACCTCCTTAATGAGAAGGTAAGCTCTTTGAGGGCAGAGACCCTACTGATCGCACATTTCTCAACTCCCCACCATCCTGGTAGTGACAGGCTCATAAACAAAGAAAGATATTTAATGAAATAATTTATGAAAACAAAGTTCTAATTCTTAGACATGAAATAGTTTCAGATGAAAAACATTCTGTAGGAATTAAAGTCCTCTCGTCACAGATTCAAATGTTACATGAACTTAGGATAAGTTTTAACTCTAGCTGTATCTGGTCACCTGGATATTGGGACCAGGTCACTTTCTTTTGCTTTGTTTTAATTGCATGCTGTTTTGATGCTGCTTCACTCATATGATTGTGTCACCTGCTCAAGCAGTTGTTAAAGCCCCACCTCTTCTGAGTTATATGGACGATTGCGATATAATTGTGTCGAGCAGATCCCCACTTATGAATCTTTTCTCATCTCCTGTATTCTCTGTGATTATATTAGCCAAGTCACCTCTCTCCTACCAAGAAAATATGTATCTCATTTATGCACCCCATACTTCTTGCTTTTTTCATATATAAATGTTTAGCACCTGCCCTGAGAATACTTTAAAAATGTGCCTAGTTAGTTAAGTTTTAAGGCCCTCATCTTATCTTACACTTATGACTAAAATGTCCTAAGCCATTTATTTTCTAATTTGCCTTATGTAAGTGAAGCCATTTATTTATCATTTTGCTGGACTAATGCTATTCCTTTCTATAGAACTATGGCTCAATTTGTCTAGCCTAAAAAAAAAATGCAAGGATCTAGTTCAAAGTACTGAATCTCTCCCCAAGTTACCAATCAAAGTTAAACACTTTCAAACAGTTTGGTTTTGTAGCCAAATAAAACACCGGAAGTAAACTATACATGAGTCCATCAGTCAACATGTATGAGACTGATGGCCATTTTGATAAAGTTGATGAGGTTAGAATGCTGTAGGGCTTTAGGCAAGGTGTAAAAAGACCAAAGGTTGAGTTTAAAACCCAGTTTACCTAGAAGTGGCCCTATTTACTTCCAATTGAGCCACTGGATCTTGTGGGAATCAGAAAAAAGGAGCTAACATTTATTGAATACCTACAGGACACTTTACCCAGATTGTCTCATTTCATTTTCTCAACAACCCCTTGAGGTAGTTATCATTTCCATTTGACAGACAAAGAAATTAGAGCTCAAGAGATTAAGTAGGGCTTCCCTGGTGGCGCAGTGGTTGAGAGTCTGCCTGCTAATGCAGGGGACACGGGTTCGAGCCCTGGTCTGGGAAGATCCCACATGCCACGGAGCGGCTGGGCCCGTGAGCCACAATTGCTGAGCCTGCGCGTCTGGAGCCTGTGCCCCGCGACGGGAGGGGCCGCGATAGAGAAAGGCCCGCGCACCGCGATGAAGAGCGGTCCCCGCACCGCGATGAAGAGTGGCCCCCGCTTGCCGCAACTGGAGAAAGCCCTCGCACGAACCGAAGACCCAACACAGCCAAAAAATAAATAAATAAATAAATAAAATCAAGTAAAACTTTAAAAAAAAAAAAAAAAAAAAGAGATTAAGTAACTTTACAAAGGCCACAAAGCACAACACTGAAAAAGGAAACATAGGATTATAGCACAAGCTACTAGCTCCTGTGTCAATGTTTGTCCACTAACCAGCATAGGTACTAATTGACCGTATGGTCTCCTGACATCTGACTCTTATATCACCATGACTTTGGGGAGTCCCAGTCACTTAGTTACGTAGCCGTCATACACACCCCCAGCCAACAAACAGGACTGGGCGTTAGTTTGGCCCTCTATCTACTTCATACGTATTAAGTACACTGTGTGCTTTTCCAAATGCAGCCTTATATTATGGTTTTTCATTCTCTTTTAATTTCCAGATTTATAATGGAGAAATAAAACTTATGTTTCTTGGGCTTCCCTGGTGGCGCAGTGGTTGAGAATCTGCCTGCTAATGCAGGGGACACGGGTTCGAGCCCTGGTCTGGGAAGATCCCACATGCCACGAAGCAGCTGGGCCCGTGAGCCACAATTACTGAGCCTGCGCGTCTGGAGCCTGTGCTCCGCAACAAGAGAGGCCGCGATAGTGAGAGGCCCGCGCACCGCGATGAAGAGTGGCCCCCACTTGCCACAACTAGAGAAAGCCCTCGCACAGAAACGAAGACCCAACACAGCCATAAATTAAACATAAATAAATAAATAAATAAATATTAAAAAAAAAAAAAAAAAAACTTATGTTTCTTTCTAGCTTAGAAATAAATTTTCTATCCCAAAGATTTTAAGTACAATAAGCATTGACAGGGTTATTATTTAAGTTTTGTTTTGTTTTTTTTTTTTTTTGAGACGTACCTTTTGGCATAGCAGGCAAAAGCAGTCTGGTGGCTTTGTGTGAGTGCTGTTCACACTTGGTAATGAATAAATTCTGTTGGCTCCTTTAGAGGAGTCAGGAGGGAGTCATTGGTTTAGTAGAGTTGTGGCCTAAAAACACCAAAGTCAGCTCATCAGTGCTGCTGATCTCGTGCCCTTCCTCTGGCAAACCATGTGTCGGATGTGGTAGGAAAAAAAAAAAAATCTCCCTTTCAGCAGCAGAATGTGTGCAAGCTACACCCTGAATTATCCCATGATGACCTTGCAAATGCAACACATGCCCTGTGACCACAAGTCCCGACAACTGTAATTTCCTCTGCTTTTCGTCAGAGCTCTTCTGCTGCCTGCATCAGGCACAGCGTGCTAGGGTCCAGCTGCTCCCCGAAGCCCAGGACACCTGCCCTCCATCCTTTACTGCCTACGCAGAAGAGATTGTCCAATAGAAAGCTGACCCCGCTGCTTATGCAAACTCCGAGTTCATCTTCCTGGGTGAACTGGGAAGCCTGACTAATGTTTACTATGCCGCCAGCCGGCATTTGGGGGATATTACCTAATGCACTTGCTGAAGTCATTCCAAAGATCATTATTAGGCAATTTCTTAGAGCAATCCATGGGTTGAAGTGGCATTTCTCCCAAGTGACATCATTGATGAGTATTTCATTTACCCAACACATATCTATTTAGCACTTACTAGATTGCCAGGCACTGCTCTAGGTGCTGAAGATAAAGCCGTGACTAGGGTAAAAAGTAATCTACTTTTCCTGAGTTTACTATCTCATGGGAGAGACACACGTTAACAAATTCAAGTTCAAACTGTGATAAATGCTTTAATGATAATAAAATAAGGTGCAGTGACCCAGAGTGGCTAGGTGTGGGGTGTTGGTAGTGGATACCTGTGGAGTAAAATGTTATATTGGATGATCAAGTCTTCTCTGAGGAGGTGATACTCTGCTGAGATTAGGATCTTAACAAACCTTGTAAAGATCAGTGGGAAGTTCCCCCAAGGCAGAGAAAACAATACCTACAAAGGCCCTGAGGTAAGGAAGGAAGTTAAAGATTAGTGTGGCTGGTTTATCCTGAGGGAAGGAAAATAGTGGGAAGGGTTAAAGTTGGAGTGAGAAGCTTGGAAGAGACAACCTGTGTATTCAGTCAAAACCTTCTATGTAAATTAGGAAAGACCCAAAGATGTCTGTAATTTCAGATGAGGTAAGATTCATCAACCAGAGAATCCACTGTTGAACTGAGGGAACATAGGACCTTGGGTACATGGTGGGAATCCTCAGTGATTTTCCCTCTTCCAAGACTTATCTAGAGGCTGGAATTTACAGTCATTGTAAATGCGGAAACCAAGTTCTAGAACTTGATCCCTACCACCACCTTTGCTTTGTCATTCGTGTCATTTTAGAGTTCTAGCATTTCCTAAAAATTCAAATGACAGCATCCCTTTAAAAACATTATAGTGGCTTATTTTGTTTGCATTACACTCAGTAGGAGATGGACATGCAGGACTAGATATTACCCATAAATGCAAAGTAGCTTGACACTCAAAATAAGTAACCCAGGGCTTCCCTGGTGGCGCAGTGGTTGAGTCTGCCTGCCAGTGCAGGGGACACGGGTTCGAGCCCTGGTCTGGGAGGATCCCACATGCCGCGGGGCGACTGGGCCCGTGAGCCACAACTACTGAGCCTGCGCGTCTGGAGCCTGTGCTCCACAACAAGAGAGGCCGCGATAGTGAGAGGCCCGCGCACCGCAATGAAGAGTGGCCCCCGCTCGCCACAACTAGAGAAAGCCCTCGCACAGAAACGAAGACCCAACACAGCCAAAAATAAATAAATAAATAAATAAATAATAAAAATAAAGGAATTCCTTAAAAAAAAAAAAAAAAAAGTAACCCAGTACCCCATTATGTATTTGCTAACCACATATTTTCTAAACCATATTCAGAAATGCTCAAACTTCCAGGACACCATTGGCCCTTACTCTGACTCTCCAAATGGCTCTCTGGAAGCCTCCCTGTGTGCGTTCGTCCTCCCCGAGCTAATGGTATCCCCTCCAAGGAACGCTGTGTGGCCTCATCAGCAAAAAGGCAGCATACCTGTGGTTTGGTGCAGGGTGAACTGGGCCAGGAATCTGGGGAACAAGTCTTTATTCCCATCATTGCCAGTCACTCTGGGATCTTGAGCTAATCAAATCCTCTCTGTTCTTTAATTTATACCCATGCAAAATGGAAAACATAATATTGTAATGGTGCTCTGAACATGTGCAGCCAAATCTGATGGGAACAAAACACTTAGGGTATTTCATTTGCTTCAAGCTCAGAGACGTGACCTGGAAACCTCCAGTCACAGAGAGTAGGAACACATAAGGGAACCTAACATCAAGTAAGATGGGGAGAATTTTAGTCTATTTTGGATATGGGCATTTAGACCTGGTCATTGTGTCTTCCTGTGGAGACTGTGATGAACAGAGTGATGGGAAAAGCTAACCAAATGCCAGACTGCATGAATATCACATGCAGAAAGGCTTTACATTCACCTATTTATGCCCCTAATATCACATTAAAATATATCCAAGTCCCGTGTTGTTTAAAATCTCCGTTAACTAGCTTGGGCCCAGGATGAAAGGTTCCATTTCAACTCCAGTTCAAGTAAGTTTATCAAATCCTGATTTGGAGTAGCCATTGTACTCCTGCTCAGGGGTAATTATAATGCAGTTGCTTACAATGTAGTAGGAAGATACGCACAGTGAGGCGGGGCAAGAGAAATGTCCTCAACAAGACCCAAATTAGACTTGTGGGAAGTCTAGGGAAATGAGACTGCTCTGGTTCGAGAAATAACTAGGAAGTGGTATTTGAGGTGGGCCTAGAAGGATATCAACAGGCAGAGGGATTTCCAGGTGGAGGAAAGTAAACGTGTGAAGAAAGAATGTGCAGGAAGCAAGAAGTATTTGTTTGGGATGGGGGAAAGGCAAGTAATGCATGGTGAGAGCAGTTGTTCTCAAACCTGGCCACACAACTAAATTAACTGGGGAGCTTTTAATAAAAACACAGATTTCTGGGCTCCTTCCCAGACCTTATGAATGAGAACTTTCAAGGGTGAAGATCTAGATTAGGTTGCTTTTTTTAAAAAATTATTTTAATTTTCCAAGTGATTCTAATGTGCAACTAGGTTTGGGAATCACTGGAGTAGGTTTTACCAAACTCTGAAGAAACATGCCATGGTTGGCCATGCTGTAGGATCATCTTTTCTAAACTTTAGTTTTGAAAATCAATTTAGCAAGTCTCATTACATAGTTTAAAATTTTTTTCAGAATATCAGAATGCATTGTATGCTGTAAGGTTAGAAAGTTTTTGTGAAAGATTTGTTTCGTGTAAGTATGTATTTGCTTATGTATATGCTTGTGTTCTCGTTCTTTATACAATATCAAATATATTTCTTACTGGTTTCTTCAGTCAAAGCAAAAAATGGAAAGATCTGAATTACAGGAGAAGATTGTATTTAATTTGGTTGGCAATGGGGAGCTAGAGAAGTTTCTGAACTGGAGAGTGTCATGATCAGATTTACACTGGTGAAAATACTCAGGCAGCAATGTATAAGATGGATTGAAACGAGGAATAAAAGGAATAAGATGTTAATTGAATATATAACCATTTTTAATTTTAAGAATCAGACTGATTAAAACAGACATAAATACTAAAATTATTTATTTCTAATTAGCATAACATTTTTTATTAGGCCAGAAGGCACATCGGGATTGATTAGGACTTCCAGTTATTATGAACAGCAATTATTACTGAGCCTCCATTAGCCCAAAGGTTGTGATTAAGTAATATACCTCTTTGTATGAATTCTAGAGGGAAAAAATGAGGAAGTACTTAAAGATGTGTCGCAGGCGATTCAAAAAGTGGATTTTAGTCCAGAATAGTCATTAAATTATTGACAGTGAAAGGATTTGAATAGACATTTCTCCAAAGAAAATGTACAAATGACCAGTAAGCACATGGACATCATTAGTCATCAGGGAAATGTAAATAAAAACCACACTGAACACATGCTACAACGTGGATGAACCTTGAAGACATTAAGCTAAGTGAAATAAGACAGTCATAAAATGACAATTACTATATGATTCAACTTACTTAAGGTACCTAAGCTGATCAAACTCACAGAGACAGAAAATAGAGTGGTGGTTGCCAGTGGCTGAGGGGAGACAGGAATGTGAAGTTATTGTTTAATAGGTACAGAGTTTTAGTTTTGCAAGATGCAGAGTGTTCTGTGGATAAATATTGGTGATGGTAGCACACTATAAAGGTACTTAATGCCACTGAACTGTACACTTAAAAATGATTAAGATGGTAAATTTTATATGATGCGTATTTACCACAATTAAAATTTAAAAAAATAAATAGCATTGAGATACCACTTCACACCCTCTAGAATGGTGATAATCAGAAAGACAGATAATAACAAGTGTTGACAAGGACATGGAGAACTTGGAACCCTCATACACTGTAGGTGAAAATGCAAAATGGTACAGTTATTTTGGAAAAAAAGTTAAACATAGAGTCCATTCCTAGGTATATTATACCCAAGAGAATTAAAAATATATATCCACACAAAAACTTCTACAGGAGTGTTTATAGCAACACTATTCATAATAGCCAGAAAGTGGAAACAACCCAAATGTCCATCAACTGATGAACAGATAAATAAATATGGAATATCGCACAATGGAATAGTATTCAGTCATAAAAAGGAATGTAATACTAATACATGCTACAAAATGGACGAATCTTAAAAACATGCTAAGTGAAAGAAACCAGACACAAAAGACTACGTATTGTATGATTCCAGTCATATGATATATCCAGAATAGACAAATCCATAGAGACAGAACGTAGATTTGTGCTTGCAAGGAGCTGGGAGAAGAGGGTAATGGCAGGGGGTGTGTTGACGGGGCAGGTTAGTTTGTAGCAAATTTTATAACTGCTTCATTTGGCTACTGAAAATTCTGATTTGGAACTAGAAGACTTGGGTTCCAGACCTGATTTTTTTTAACATAAATTTATTTATTTTATATATTTTATTTTTGGCTGCGTTGGGTCTTTGTTGCTGCGCACGGGCTTTCTCTACTTGCAGTGAGCAGGGGCTACTCTTCATTGCGGTGCACAGGCTTCTCATTGCAGTGGCTTCCCTTGTTGCGGAGCACGGGCTCTAGGCGCACAGGCTTCAGTAGTTATGGCTCACAGGCTCAGTAGTTGTGGCTCGTGGGCTCTAGATCGCAGGCTCAGTAGCTGTGGCGCACGGGCATAGTTGCTCCACAGCATGTGGGATCTTCCCGGACCAGGGCTCGAATCTGTGTCCCCTGCATTGGCAGGCGGATTCCTAACCACTGCACCACCAGGGAAGACCCTGTTTTTTTAAAAATTTTTATTGGAGTATAGTTGATTTACAACGTTCTGTTAGTTTCTGCTGTACAGCAAAGTGAATCAATTATACATATACATATATCCACTCTTTTTTTAGATTCAATTCCCATATAGGTCATTACAGAGCATTGAGTAGAGTTCCCTGTGCTCTACAGTAGGTCCTTATTACTTATCTATTTTATAAATAGTAGTGTGTATACATCAGTCCCAATCTCCCAGTTTCAGACCTGATTTTGACCCCTATTTGCTGCACGAATCTAGGCGAGTTATACAGGACATTTGGTCCTTCAGATCATCACCAGGGAGATTAGAATAATGAAACCTAACCCACCGTTGTATGAACTCAGAGTGCGTAAAAGTATTTTGTTGACTTTAAGGCATAGTAGAAAAACAAGTTGTAATAATAATTACTAAAGTCGGTTAACAGCCATTTGATAACACCTGCCAAAGGTGTACATGCCAAACAGCCATGTACAGTCACTTCTGATAGAAGTGTAAATTGGTTCAGCTGCTACAGAAGGCACTTTGACATTTAACAAAGTTACAAATACGTATATCCTTTGAACGTCGAGGAAATTCTAGTTATACCTCTACTCAAAGAAAGTGACATGGTAATGTCATCTCGTAGCTTCGTTTGTTATGGCAAAAGATAGGAAACCACCGAAGTTGTTTCATTCAATAGGGTACTGATTAAATAAGTGTGGTACAGCTATACCATGGAGTATTATGTAGCTCTAAAAAAGAATGACCATCTTTTAAATACTGAAATGGAATAAGATATAATTAGGGGGCAAAGCAAGGCGAAGGAGATCTACAGTATGTTACCTTCTGTATAAAAAAGGAGAAAGGGAAATACCTCTATGTAGTTGCAGGTATATGAATAACACACCTCTAGAAGAACGCACAAGAAATTGGTGGCACTAATTGCCAGTGAGGTAGAAATGGATGCGAGAGAGGATTTCAGCTGGAGGGGCCCAGCCCTGAGCCAGCAGCAACTGCCATCATGTGGCAGCCAGCTGACTCCCAAGACAGCTGAGCCCAGGGAAAACCAGCCGATGAACAGCCCAGGCAGCCCACGGAACTGTGGGCAATCATGAATTGCTGCTTTATGCCGTTAAGTTTCAGGGCTGTTTGTTACCAGAAAAGACTACGTCAGTAAGGTACGTTCATTTTTATGCAGCACAAGCTGTACCCTGGGCCAGTCAGGTTCCTTGTTTGTTTTACTCCGCTGCCGGTATCCCTACGCTGTGCCTCTTCGAGTCCACCACACACACCATAGGCACTCAATAAATACTTGTTAACTAGCCCCAACGCACATATTAGCCTTCGGGTATATTTATATTTCTAAATGTACTAATGTACTAATTTGCAAACTGCTGAAAATCAACATAATTATCATCAACAATTTGTATTGCTCTCATATCACAAGTGAAACAATAGAACGTATAATTGGGATATTGCTCCCTGGCTGCGGTGGATGGTAACAACTGTCATAATAATGCTGGTAAGATTATACAGTGAGTTAGCCCTCAAATGTGGGTTAATAAATGAACCGGTGGACTTCTATAAGGGAAGCCCTAAGACCACTTAGGGTCCTTTTTATTTTTATTTTTATTTTTATTTTTTTTGAAAGGATTTTCTTTTTTATTTATTTTATTTATTTATTTATTTATTTTTGGCTGTGTTGGGTCTTCGGTTCGTGCGAGGGCTTTCTCCAGTTGCGGCAAGCGGGGGCCACTCTTCATCGTGGTGCGGGGACCGCTCTTCATCGCGGTG
This sequence comes from Balaenoptera acutorostrata, assembly GCF_949987535.1. Taxonomy (NCBI): domain Eukaryota; kingdom Metazoa; phylum Chordata; class Mammalia; order Artiodactyla; family Balaenopteridae; genus Balaenoptera; species Balaenoptera acutorostrata. The sequence goes on along the minus strand of NC_080069.1, from coordinate 58,620,977 downwards.
CGCGGGCCTTTCTCTATCGCGGCCCCTCCCGCTGCGGGGCACAGGCTCCAGACGCGCAGGCTCAGCAATTGTGGCCCACGGGCCCAGCTGCTCCGTGGCATGTGGGATCTTCCCAGACCAGGGCTCGAACCCGTGTCCCCTGCATTAGCAGGCAGATTCTCAACCACTGCGCCACCAGGGAAGCCCCTAGGGTCCTTTTTAAATTGCCACTAAAATTGTACTGGGTAGAGTCATAATAAACAGATCAATGCATCTTGGCAATGGACCAGACATCCTTCTACTGATAAACTAATAATCCCTCGCAACTTGTTTACGTAACTGTCTCAATACCAACATCACAAAACCGGATCCAAAATAACAATAAATATGCTTCTTTGGAAGAAAAGCAAAAGCAAATGAGGAAACTGGAAAATGTCAATATGAAATCAGCTATCTCAGTGATAGGGAACTTCACAGATGCTAGTTTACTCTTTCAAGTTGGCTATCCTTCCCACTTTGATGTCAAATCAGAAGACACTTGGCATGCCACCAAATTTTATTCCAGTAACGGAACACTAATGTTCTTGACCAACAGAGGCTATGCTAGGATGAAGTGCTAAAAACACATCAATCTGAACTGCAAAGTATCTATACATATATTTATTCCAAGAAGCTTTAAGGTGTGTTGCTGCTCTATTTTATCCTCAGAAACTCAGGGAAACCACACACAAGATTTTGAAGAGGACTATGTGATCCAGGGAGTCGATAATGGAGCAGAGACTAAAATGGAGGGACCCGCATTCAGATCACACACTACAAGATGCTCCCAGTCAAAGGGTCCCCACAGAGCACAGCTGGAGGTAGAGAAGGTGGAGTATCAGCTCTCCCAGGTGGTGGATTTCCTCCATCTCAAGGGTTTGGCTTCAGCCAGCACACCCATCCTAGAAAAAACTCAACTTCTAGGTATGGTGAGACTTATGTGTGGAGAGCAGAGAATGTTAACAAGAAACAATTCATTATTCATAAACGGATAACCTGAAGGGTGCAAGCTCTCTACGGACTCACAAAAGTGCTCATCTGTTTGGTAAAGTTTGTCCTCAGAAAACCTCTAATCAATCACCATTCACCACTGGCTTTAAGGTCTTAGACTGGGAAGACTTGAACCACAAAAACCCTCCAAGGCAGCTGTGTGAAGAACTCGGACTTGCAGGAAAAAAACCTGACTTCTGGTTCTGGTGCTTGTATGTACAACTATGACACTGGCCAATAACTGAACCTCCCAGGGCTAGATTTCCACAGACCCGTGTTAACTACTTCCTTTAATTTACCTCACAACCCTTTTATTTCCCGCCCCCCTCCTCAGTTAAAGACCTTATAGTCACACACAGCCTCTTCTTTATCTCCTTTATATTATCTCCATAGTGAGAGTGGCTGGACAGACTTGCTGAATAAATGTGGAAAGAGTCACCTTAGCAAGGAAAAGCTGGGAGTGGGTGAGTGGAGAAATTCTGAATTATAAAAACTCTCCCTCTCTCTAGGTCCTTTTACATTTCTTACATTTTTGAGTGTTAAGACTTGGAGGCGCTTTTGGGAGCTGGGAGCTGCCTTTGACTCTGGAGAATGTGGTTTTACAATCTTTTAATTTTTTTAACTTTTTTTTAAAAAAGCAAATATACTCTGGGCTATAAAAGTAAAAATATTATAGAATTGTATAATATTGAATGTAAGTTATTTTCATGTACACTTCACTTCAGCCTCTGTTAATATTTTGGCGCATATTTCTGACTCTGGAGAAGGACCAGACAGGAAGCTAGGACCTAATGGATTGAAGCTGGCCAGAAGCTTTGAGGAAGTGGCTGCAGGGTCCCCATGGTCATTTAAATGCAGTTTCAGGGTAAGGAGGAAGAAAAGAGTTCTGGATGAAAGTCCTATTCAATAATACATCCCTGGCATGGTGGCTGTCAAGTCCCTTTAGAAGAGGAAATACTCATCCAGTTAAATGGGTATCATCTTCATTAACTGATGCAAGTACCAGTAACTGGAAAATATATTTTCCTTTCTGTTTACCCAAAGTCCCAGCTCAAGCCCCTGCCTTTTGCATTAATTTTTTGCACCCACTTACTGGTCATACCACTCATTTTAGCCTGCTGAGAAACTAACTTTATACACATGGACACTCAAATATTTATCAGATGAATGAATGATGAAAAGCCTTCACTGGGATCAGCAAATGTAGCTTAAGACGAAACTAATAAAACGTCAGACTCAGGGTTAAAAATCTTTAACAGTGCATTGAGTGCATTAAATAGTCTAGTCTTACATCAAGAGAGACATATTTGAAATAGAGGTAACTCAATGATTCTTAGAGGTATTCGTATCTGCTTATTTGAATATAACAAGAAAATAAAATTATTCATTAAATGTCTGCTGAGAGATTGTTGACTGTAGGGAATATAATCTTTTCAGCCTGTGTCCCTCAGCCTGAACACAGGGCCTAGCATGTATTTGGCACTCATTAAGTGTTGGATGAATTATTGACTGACCAAAGAAATATTCCACTGAAATGAGCAGATGGGATCAACTGAGAAATTTTCCAAATATTATGTGGAATAAAGAATATTTCAATATTTCAGAGCTAAAATATCTTCTGTAATGGTGTAAATTAATTGGGGACTTATGATCAGTGTCTGAGCAGAAACAATTAAAAGTAACTATTATTTTATTTTAATTCTTTCTTGGTAAAATATGTTCTTTAAAAAAGCAGTAAATTACCATTTTATCATTGTGATAGAATTTGCAGAGAAATCAAGTGATAAAAATGTGAGCTATATATTTTCTTGCAAAATTGTCTATTTAAAAAGTAAAACTTGCTTTGCATTAGAATACTGTTTAAATTTTTAAAAATCTCCATTGTCTGCCCTTCTTTTTTTAGGGGAGGAATAACTAAACTGAAGAGATTTTAGCATGATTTCGTGTCATCATCATCATCTGAACCCTTTTGGGGGAAATATCCACAAAATTAAATTAGATATTCTCTGGCTTTTTTTTTTTTTTAACATTTAAATATTTATTTATTTATTTGGCTCCGTTGGGTCTTTAGTTGTGGCATGTGGGATCTTCGTTGCAGCGTGAGGGCTCTGAGTTGCGGCATGCAGGATCTAGCTCCCTGACCAGGGATCACACCCAGGCCCCCTGCATTGGGAATGCAGAGTCTTAACCACTGGACCACCAGGGAAGTCCCTATTCTCTGGCTTTTGATTCTTAAGCTACAGAGAAATAAAATTTAGAGACTATTATATATTTTTTCAGAAAATGTAATTTAATTATTTCCTTCTTATAGTTTTACCATATATATGAACTCTAGCACCATGGCATCAGTGAAACATTGTTGAATGAGAACAAGTTAAATATTTGCTTATATTAACAAATCATTGCTCAGAATTAAAGATAGTATATGTTCTCAATTTTCAAGTTATAAAGCTTTGAATGCCTACTAAACTATTTCTGTGATGAACAGAGGAATACTTGAGCCAAGATCCATCCATAATAGAGCCTATTTCTTTCACTGGGAAAAAACAAGACACACAAAAGTTGTCATTAAAACCTCACAGTATAAGTCAGCTATTGATGTGAGTAAATAGAGGACCCTGCTGTTCTGGAAGGAGAGGTCGCCCAGACACAATTTGGGTTCAAGTTCAGATTCTCCTACCAACCAGCTATGTAACGTTGAGAAAGTTTATATAACCTCTGCAACACAGAGCTCTCCTTAGGAAAATGGCTTTAAGAACACTGGCTTCCTGAGGTTGAAGTTATTAAAGTAAAAAAGGAAAAGGGCCTATAAAACCAGCTAACACTCATTGAGTGCCTATTCTAAGTACCATGCTATTGAAATTTCACAGACTTACAATGTCTATTTTCAGAGAAAGAAGTTGAGACTTAGAGAGGTTGACTATTACTTTGAGGTCACATAGTTATTAAGTGGCCTGGGTAGGGCTCTTCCAGGTAGGTCTGACTCCAGAATATGTCTTTAACCACCACATTTTACTGCCAACAGTTTCCCATCCGGTAAGAGAAATAAGGAGTTCACAAATATCAATCTACCATAAAATACAGTAAATGCAATAAAAGAGGTCAATAAGAGGAAATGGGAGGATGGAGATATTATTTCCAGCTAGTGGATCTTCATGACAAGGTTCCTGATAAGAGCTCAGGTCAACCAGGGAAAACCAAAAGATGTGGTGGGGTTTTAGATTCTGAAAAAATACATTATGTACTTGGCAATCTGACGAAAAGCCTGCACAACGCTGTTCTCAATGGACCCTCATGCCAATTTTCCATCCCTAATGGTATAAAAATGCCCTGTTCAAATCAATTACTCAACTTCAAAATCCTGAAGAAAGATTCACAATTCATTCTTAAGGTATTTAAGGTTTACTTTTTTCCTTAACATGCCTGGGGATTGAATGCATCCTCTTGAGTAGCAAAGACTTATATTAACAGTGACTCTTAGAAGGAGTCATTTTTTTCTCACTCCTGCCTCAGGATTACACTAGGTTCACTCCTATTTACAGGGCTAGCCCAGGACAGCCTCCCCTCTTTCCCTATTTCAGTGTTTTGATTCTCTGATCCATTTCCTTAGCTCTTCTTTCTCTCACAAGTTCGATCACTACTGCCCAGAGTGATAATGCCCAAAACTAGCCCCATATGTTAATTTCTCAGTAAGTTGTGGCCTTCCAAGTCAAGCTAGTCACAGGAAATGATTTGCCATCAAGGACTATGCATACCTTCTCAAAGTGTATCATGTGGGCAGCTCTCTACCCTTTAATAATATGACCAACCCTGATAATCAAAGACATAGATTCTACCCCCAAACAATACAGTTAATCTATACAACACTTGTTAAGGCTTTTTTCTTCGAATAGACCATAGCAGATTCTGACATCCAGACCTCTTCTCTCAAAGGATAAACTCAGCATGGTCTAATCTCAAAAACGGAATTACTTCGACATACGCTTTTTACTCCATTATCTCTTAGTGAGAGCAGGGCCCCTGCTTATGGTTCTAATGTTTCTAGTGCCTAGGATAATGACTGAGACATAGTAGACACTCAATGTATGTGTAATGAATAAACCTGATTAGCGAATATTCTTAGAACTATACGCCTCTGCTTATACCTTATCTACAATAACAGAAATGAGAAGGCTCTCAGATATCCCTTGGGTTTACTTTATTTCAACTAGGTGTGCTTAGCTATAGGTGGTTAAGAAACCAGTTACATGCTGTTGTATCTCAATTATCTATGTTTAGCTACAGGGAATTGAGAAATCAGTTATACACCATTATGTATACTGTTATATATATAGAAGAAGGGATGCTATAGATAGATAAAATACACAGAGAATCCTCAAATCACTTTTTTTCCATTCCTTTTTTACATAAGCCTTTTATTCACAATTTATTTGGTCTATTTGAAGAATGATATCTTAATATCTTTACGTATTAATTTTTTCTTAGGGTGGAAACTGTATATTTGATTGAGACACCCGAAGATTACCATCGGTGGCAGAGACAGTTCAATGTCCATTTCCATGTTGTAGAGTTGTCACTGAATAGTGGCTGCCAGGTCAGGGGCCACAGACATTTCTTAGGCCCTTGCTTCTGGGTGAAAATGTGGTTCCACCAGGAACTTTTAAGAAGTGAGTGTGTGTCATGTTCTCCACCTTCTTTTTCCCAATGTGTGGACTGAATGTGTGTGAATCTGAAGCCCTAAGAGATGGTAGAGTCACAAAATAGAACAACTCTGGTCTCAGAGTTACCATGTAGAGGAAAAGCCCGCTGTCAACCTTTTCTGTTGTGTGAGCAAGACATACGTTTTTGTTGCATGTAGCTGCTGAGGTTTGTGAGTTTGTCTGCCACAGCAGCAAGCATCATCATGTGTGATCTTTTTCCTCTACCCACTGTCTGGTGGAGGTGCAGGCGAGCAATTCTGACACTTGGTCTAAAGCATATCCTTCTTTTTTTTTTTTTTAAACATCTTTATTGAAGTATAATTGCTTTACAATTATGTGTTAGTTTCTGCTTTATAACAAAGTGAATCAGTTATACATAAGCATATCCTTCTTAACTGCAAGACATAAAATGAAATATAGAATTAGGGGAGTGTCAGATTGTCTGTGTTCAGGTTCCAAGAGGGAAGTCAGAGGACAAGATGAAATGGTGACAAGGCTGAGGGAGGGAGCCATGAGCCTCAAGGGAAGGAGCAAAAGAGGTTGTCGAAGAGAGAAGCTGAAAAATTACACCATGATTAATCCAGTATATTTTAGATTCCAGATCTTAGGGGAGGGTTCCAAACTGAAAGGAACAGAGTAAAGGCAAAGCTTCAGAATTACAGCTGGGGGAGAATTAGCCTTCGTAGTTTGGACGAAGCTTGTACCCAAGGCTCTCCAGATGAGTCCAGCCACAAAAGAGCAGGAGTCTGGGCTGGCAGGACATCCAACCTGACAGCCAGCTGAGATACAGAATCCCAGAGATCCAGAGGGAATGGAGAAACTCCATGTAACTGAGAGCCCTGATCAAAAAAGCCCAGGCAGGTGTGGCTGATCTTTTTGTTGGTTTAATTTTTTTTAATTGAAATATAGTTGATTTAGTATAGTATTAGTTTCAAGTGTACAGCAAAGTGATTCAGTTATGTATATATTTTTCAGATTATTTTCCATTATAGGCTATTATAAGATATTGAATATAGTTCCCTGTGTTAGACAGTAAATCCTTGTTGCTTATCTATTTTATATATAGTATAATAGTTTGTATCTATTAATCCCATACTCCTAATTTATCCCTCCCTGCCCTTTCCCCTTTGGTAACCAGTAAGTTTGTTTTCTGTGTCTGTGAGTCTCTTTTGTATATAGATTCACTTGTATCATTTTTTAGATTCCACATATAAGTGATATCATATAATATTTGTCTATCTCTGTCTGACTTCCTTCACTTAGTATGATATTCTCTAGGTCCATCCATGTTGCTGCAAATGGCAATATTTCGTTCTTTTTTTTTTTTTTTTTTTAAATGTAATCCAAGAGTGTTAATATTTTTTTTTTTTTTACTTGATTTTATTTATTTATTTATTTTATTTTTGGCTGTGTTGGGTCTTCGGTTCGTGCGAGGGCTTTCTCCAGTTGCGGCAAGCGGGGGCCACTCTTCATCGCGGTACGGGGACCGCTCTTCATCGCGGTGCACGGGCCTTTCTCTATCGCGGCCCCTCCCGTCGCGGGGCACAGGCTCCAGACGCGCAGGCTCAGCAATTGTGGCCCACGGGCCCAGCTGCTCCGTGGCATGTGGGATCTTCCCAGACCAGGGCTCGAACCCGTGTCCCCTGCATTAGCAGGCAGATTCTCAACCACTGCGCCACCAGGGAAGCCCTCGTTCTTTTTTATATCACATCTTCTTAAGCCATTCGTCTGTCGACGGGCACTTGGGTTGTTTCCATGTCTTGGCTATTGTAAATAGTGCTGTTATGAACATTGGATTGCATGTATCTTTTCGAATTAGTTTTCATCTTTTCCAGATAATATACCCAGGACTGGGATTGCTGGATCATATTGTACCTCTATTTTTGGTTTTTTAAGGAGCCTCCATACTGTTTCCCATAGTGGCTGCACCAATTTAAATTCCCACCAACAGTGTTGGAGGGTTCCCTTTTCTCCACATCCTCGCTAACATTTGTTATTTTTAGACATCTGGATGACAGCCATACTGACCGGTGTGAGGTGTTACCTCATTTTGTTTTGTTTTTTAATTGAAGTATAGTTTGTTTACAATGTTGTGTTAGTTTCAGGTGTACAGCAAAGTAATTCAGTTCTACATATATATGTGTATTTTTTCAGATTCTTTTCCCTTGTAGGTTATTACAAAATATTGAGTATTGTCCCGGTGCTCATTCTGGTTTTGACTTGCATTTCTCTAATAATTAGCAATGTGCAGCATCTTTTCATGAGCCTGGTGGCCATCTGTATGCCTTCTTTGGAGAAATGTGTATTTAGGTTTTCTGTCCATTTTTTGATTGGGTTGTTTGGGATTTTTTTGATATTGAGTTGTATGAGCTGTTTGTATATTTTGGAAATTAACCCCTTGTTTGTCGCATCCTTTACAAATATTTTGTCCCAGTCTGTAGGTTGTCTTTTCATTTTGTTGGAGGTTTCCTTTGCTGTGCAAAACTTTTAAGTTTGATTAGGTCTCATTTGTTTTGTTTATTTTGGCTCTTATGTCTTTTGCATTGGGAGATTGATCTAAGAAAATATTGCTATAATTTATGTCAAAGAATAGTTTGCATATGTTCTCTTATAGGAGTTTTATGGTGTTATGTCTTATAATTAGGTCTTTAAACCATTTTGTGTTTATTTTTGTATATGGCATGAGTGAGTATTCTAACTTCATTGATTTACATGTAGCTGTCCAGCTTTCCCAACACCACTTGGTGAAGAGAGACTGTCTTTTCTCCATTGCATATTTTTGCCTCCTTTGTCAAAGATTAATTGACCATAGGTGTGTGGGTTTATTTCTGGACTCGCTATTTTGTTCCAGTGATCTATATGTCTGTTTTTGTGAGGTATGGCTGATCTTTTTGTGATGGTATTTAAGTATCTGTCATCTAATAATGCCATGGAAACATCAGGCACTGGCTTCAGCCCTTGGGAACAATCAGTAGAAAACAATTTCTACATGCCTCTGGAGTAAGAGCCACAGGCATGAAGTTTGGCAGAACTTTACTGGCTTCTAGGAAGGAAAGGGTAGCCTTCTTCTGGGTACTTATTGCAAATATTTGGGATGGCCCTAGGACCCTGGGCAAAAACCAACACAGACTTCCTACCATTTGGATAAAGAGCTATCGTAGCCAACTCCAGAAGACGAAGAATTCAATAGCTATAGCTGGGCCAGGGAGCAAAGTAGAACAAAACTGAAAATCATTGGTCTAGCTTACCTCGTTTATGTCTGTAGTAAAGCAGTATGGCTGGAACTGCAAAGAACTAGTTAAAGCCCTGAAGACTGAAGTGAGCATTACCGTATAAAACATTCCTGATTCCTCTGTTTACATATGCATCCATGTGTATTTGCGGCAGACTTTGCTGTAGATTTGAAAGATGAAGAATAGTTACCACAGAGGTGTGAACAACTAAAACTGAACTTTTCTGTTATGAGCGCAGGTCTCCTACTACCATACCCCACTTCTTTTCCTTTTTCTTACTCAGTTTCAGCCCCCTAGTAATTTATAATTTTATTATGCAAAGTAGTGAGCTCCTCCTTCTCAGATCTCTGCCCTCACTACATAGTTGCACGTACTCAAAGCCTCCACCTCCACGTGCCAGCCTGCTAACATTGGGCTGTCTGTCCTGTGTCTCAGTCTCCCAGCCCCAACTGGCATCTTCAAAAGGGAAGCAGCAATGTAGCCCGTCCTTTCTCACTAAGGTTGCCAGATTTAGCAAGTGAAAATACAGGACGTCTGGTTAAATCTGAATTTTAGTTAAACAACAGATAATTTTTTAATATAAGTACATTCCAGATATTACATGCAACATACTTACACTAAACTTTTATTTGTTGTTTATCTGAAATTCAAATTTAACCAGGCATCCTGTGTTTTATCTGGTAACCCTGACATGGGTTTTATCTGGTTCCCCACTGACATGAATTAAGCCAGCGTCCTTCAAAGGTAGAATTAATTTTCATTTGGGTTGAAATGATTTTTTTCCCTTTCTTTTATTAAATTTAGCAACTAGAACATTGCCTGGCATGCAGTAGGTGTTCGATAAATATTTGTGAACAGATGACAGAATAACTCCCTTTTGACCTTTGAGGCAGTTTATAATGGTTAAGCAATTTGCCTTTTCAATGCTAGGCACTGGGAAAGTGGGGTTGGGGTGAGGGTAATACAAAACTACCTCTCTCCCAATTTCATTTCTAAAATTTATAGTTTAGGATTAAGCTCTTGTCATATTATGAATAATTTTTTATCTGTTGGAAAAATAGTAGGCATGAAAAGAAACTGGTTTAAGAAGATACTTGGAATGAATTTAAATTCTGACTCCTTAGCATTTTGGGGGTAATGTTTTAAAATATCTTTTTTGTTAAGATAAATACATTGGCACATCCTTGTCTTAATTTAGAATAAGATTTATAGCTTCGTCAGAACTATTACATTGAAATTTTGATCCAGCTTTTCTTATTTCTCTTTGTGCCTTGTCACTGCCAGATAACTGGCATTCAATTAGTATTGGAAGAAATATGGAAGGAAGGAAGGAAGGAATGGAGGAAGGAGATGTAGTAATTAATAGGAAAGACAAGAAGAGAAAACTTGAATACTTCACATTAAACACTTTAAAAAAATGTTTTCTGAATAAGATCCAAAGAACCATCAAAAGTGAATTTTCTCATTCTAATGAACTTCAGTTCAGGGATTCAATTCAGGAAAATTTACTCTTAACTCATCAAACATTTTTTGATGAAAAGAAAATCTTTTCCTTTAAAACATTTACTACCTAGTGAATGTTTATGGGCGTATGGGAAGGGGGAAAAGGAGAGAAATGTAGTAGTTAATAAGCTTAATTCAAGGTAAATCAAGGTCATAAGAAAGAGACAAAAAATTAATGAAGGAGATTGTATCTAGCTGCAGATATCAGGAGAGGATGTACCATTTTAATGAACTTAGAGTGGAGTCCAAAGGGGCGATTCTAAGTTAAGAGCCCAACCTGAGCAAAGACACAGAGGTAGGAAAATCCAAGGTCTATTTGGGGAAAAGTAAGTGCAGACATATTAGATGAATATCAGAATGATAATCCTACAAACTCTTATATCCCGAAGATTGATATTAGCAATTGGAGGATGGAGCCAGATTAAAAGATAAATAAGTTCAGCCATCTCAGCCATCCTTTTTTGAATGAGGCAGGCTAGACATACCAGCACACTCTATACATACATATAAACACGCACATATATAAGTATGTAACATTCTTTAAAAGTATTTTTCCTCATTGTCAAGAACTACCTGTCACAACAAGACTTTAATATCTTTATGCCATTTATATCTAAGAGCTCTGCTACAGCAGTCAAAGTTTGATTCACAGAGGAATTCTGCAGTTGGGTTCTGGGAATATCTTCCATGTGCTTTTTGTTAAATAATATGTAGAATATCAAGAAAACTGAGTTATAGTGCTCAGCACTGGAATGCTGCATCTTTAGCTACATATGCCTCCCAGCTACAATTTCATGTTTTTTTGAAAGACTAATCCAGGCATTACATTATTGTCAGTGCCTCCCAAAATACTCTTTGCCAATTATTCTGCTTGTTTTCAAAGGTTCTCTTAGTACAGGTATTTCCTGTTTTATTTCAAAATTAATGATAAATGATAGGCTTTTGAAGATTTAGAGAATGAACTGTGGTCCAAGAAACCTTTTTTTATTATTGGATAGGCACTGCCTAAACTGTTCCAACAGTTTTCCTTCTCTCAAGTTGAAAAGGTAATTATTTTTTTCCATAGTCATACATTCTTGAGGACTTAAAGAATATATTTTGGAAAGTTCATTTCCAGAATATATTTCCAAATGAAAACATCATAATACTCCTTCATAATGAGTAAAAGTTTCACTTTTACATTTATTCAGTTCTGAAGCATTGTCTCTATAACAGCAAACATCCTCCAACTTAACCATTTTAATATGGATTATTGCTCTTTTTCTTTTTAATTGCCAAAAACACTTAAAAGAGGAGACATGTTTTTGAATGAACAA
>NC_080069.1:58490062-58609017 GCF_949987535.1 Balaenoptera acutorostrata | reverse complement strand
GCTTTTGTTTTTCCCGTATTTCCTATGGTAGAAGAAAAACAAAACTGTAACCCATGCATTTGTTTAATTCCTACTTTTATTTCAGTGGGATAAGCACTGCATCCTTTTGTCATGGAAGAAAGTGTGATGGATAGTATCCTTCCTTTCTTACAGTCACCCTGGTATTCCTTCAGCCACAAGGCTGCAGAAGTGGAGTTAAGGTACTTGTCAGACAGGCCATCTCCACTAGCCTGGCTTTAAGGAACATAGACAGGAACACAAGAATATTCTGTGTTGGCAGGACAGTTTCACAGAAGGAACACAGGATTGGATTAGAAACCTGGACAAGATATTTAACTTTTCAGAGCATTACTTTCCCCTAGTACAATAGAGGTAATGCCTGCCTAATGGTGTCTTCATTATGATTAAATAAAAATATGACTGTAGAACTTCCCTGGCAGTCCAGTGGTTAAGACTCTGAGCTCCCAATGCAGGCGACACGGGTTCATTCCCTGGTTGGGGAATTAAGATCCCGTATGCCGCACGGAATGGCCAAAAAAAAAAGACTGTAAAACTACTTGCATTGTGCTCAGCATATAGTAGGCACTCTAGCACTTTCCACAGGTATGTTGGTATAATTAGCAAATTGGTCCTCTTTATTCTCAGGCCATTTTCAAAGTGCAAATTCAAAGTGCAAGTTCTGTGTTGTCCGATTTTCTCCTCCAGATCCTACTGCTGAATTACCTCAGACTTAATGATACAGCTTTTTGCTACTTTCCAGATCCCCCATCTTTGAACTTGATAGATTTTTCAAAACGCTGCTTTCCATTTGTATTATGCAACTCATGACCACAGGGTCCTACTTGGACCTTCTACTTTCTTGCTTTCCTCCAGTGCTTCTCCGCTGTGGCAGCGGGAAGACCACACAGCTCCCTGAATCAGGGTACCGCTCAGCGTCCTCTTTATCAGTTCTCCAAACTGGCCGAACATTGGGAACACTGGGAAACTGTTTACACAACAGATCTATTATGTAATATATATCTATTTAAACAGATTGTGCTGATTCTGATTCAGTAGCACACAGGAAATGTGCCTGGTGATCTGTCACACATTTAGATGGACTAAATCACCTTCAAATCAAAGGTTATATGGAATACCCATTTTTTTCTTTGTTTCACTTGTACGCCTTCTAAGGAGCCATTTTCTTCCAATTTCCTCTTAGTTACTATGCATAATCACCATCCTCTTGTTCTGATGGCTAAACCCCTTTGCTTTTCCCCAGAGCCACCAGTTTGCCAAATCATACTGTTCTCAAAAAACTTTCTCTAGCCCTCATGCTCCTCTCTCTTCTACCTCTTTTCTAAACTTGAGGGAACTATTCGTTCTCATCTCCTATGAATGTCCTCCAGTCTTCTCTCCTTACCAAAAGGCCCCTCTGGATTCTTACCTCTGAGCTTTCCTCAGTGCTGCCTTGACATTCCTGCTGGTCTTGGTTGTTAGAGCAATATTGGTTCACCTCCAACTGCACTCAAAGTCTAGTGGAGCTGGTTGCCTGCCCGGGCTTCAGCCCTGGCCTGACCCTTCCACCTCTTGGCAGGACTTGCCCCCAGGGTGTGGTGACAGAGGGCTTCGCTGTTGCCATTTCCACTGCTGCCAGCTGGGGCCTGCCAGGGTTGCCATAGAATTGGGCTGCTAAGTTCCAGGCCCTGAGAAGGCTGTGGAAACACTCTGGCTTCTGGACTCTGGCTGAAACCAGCCCATCCAGAAGGGTGGTTCTGCTTGAACGATGCGCATCTCCCTGACAGGCCGGACAAAGCCTTTTCACCCAGGCTTGAAAATACGGACTTCTATTGACTTTCTCTTCTCCTCCCTACATACCATTCTATGACCAATTCCTTTTAATGCCTTCTTTGAAATCTCTCTTCCTTTGTGTTGATTTTATGGGCGGTAACTCACAGGAAATCAATACTATTAAATATATATATAATATCATTATACAAAGATGTTCAAAAATACTCTTCACTCAAGTCAGTATGCAACCCAAAACTTCAATGAATTCTCATTGTTTAAAAACCTGAAATCAAACCTGTTGATTTCACATTCAAAACTTATCACTCTTCAGTCCTTCCTTGGTCACATTTCTCTTATTCTCACTGTTCCTTGGAAGAAGTCAGTGCTTCCACCAATCAAATATCTTCATTGTTCATTTATTCAACAAACGTTGACTGGGCTGTTTGGATGGTGCATTCTGTGGGCACCATTTACCAGACTCACTGTAAACATTTCTGCTTCCTGATCTTGTTCAAATCTACCCCACTTCTTGACCTGCCTTCCCCACCTGGCTTCCATCTCAGGCTCAGGTCCGGCCTCATTTCCTTTTTCAAAATCTTTGTGGGCAGCTCCAGTTTTCTGGCTTCCTCATCCTCTTTGACCTTTGTTTTCCCCATTATCTGTGTTACTCCTTGGTACCTACTTTCTCTTCTCCTTTACTTTGTCCATATGCTTAAGTAGACCTTATATCAATATTTTTTTTAAATTTTATTGGAGTATAGTTGATTTACAATGTTGTGTTAGTTTCAATATCTTCTGTACTTATGTGTCTCTCTAACAAGATGAAAAGTTCCATCAAGTCAATAGTTCTCAAATTTTGGTCTCTGATCTGGCAGCATCAGTATCACTTTTGGGAACTTGTTAGAAATGCAAATATTCAAGCCCCACCCTAGACCTAATGCGTCAAAATTCTGAGTGTAGGGCCTAGCAGGCTGTATTTTAACAAGGCTTCCAGGGGAAACTGATGCTCCCTGAAATTTGAGAACCACAACTCAGGTCATGGATTTGGAAATGAAGAAGGCTTGGTCTGCCTGTTTATTCCCCAAGTATACTTGCAAAATATCAATATTTGGGACTTTCTGTTTTGATGGTGTATTTGAAAGCCTTTGGAAAACTTTAAGCCTTCACTGCATATATATGTAATTGTTTATTTTTACCCTTTTCAAAAATTACTTGAACCAAGTTAAAAGATGATAAAATAGAAAATGAGAACAAAGGAAAGGAGGAGGTGATAAATATGCTAACTACCAGAGTTGCTATTGTTCTCATAGTATCTCTGAGCTTGCTGGCAGCAAGGAAAAAAAGGAAAGTATAATGTCTTTCTTGTTCTATTTGTATCAGAGGAGGGCAAAGTTCTATTTCTCTAACTAAACTAAAAAAAAAAAAAAAAAAAAAAATCCCATGTGGAAACTTCTAGAGGACTATAGAGAGTTAAAAGGTAAAATCTAAAGGTTTTATAACATATGTAGCAATGGTTCTCACATGACTGGTTTATTTTTATTGTCACCATTATCCAAATTTTGCCAATGCTGAGCATGCAAGATGAGGCGTTATGACTAAACCTCCGACAGGAACTCACTCTGCCGTTTATCATAATTTGGTGGCTGGAAGGAGGCGTTAATTTTCCCCAGCAAGCCAACCAGCAAGACAATAATGTGGAGTGTTGTGTTGGAGTGTCAGCCACTCACAGTGGGCCCTGTAAGAGGCAGGAAGGGTGTGAGATGAATAGGCCATTATCCACAGGAAAGAGTAAACATCTAAAGGAGGGCAGCTCTGTCAGAGGTCCCTGGCCCTGTCTGCCTGGCCCCAAGGTCACTGAACCTAAACAAGGTGCGTTTGGACTGGAGCACAGGGTTCCACATCAAGTAGAGGACTGAGGCCAAGTACAGTGAGACTGGAGCCGGAAGATGGGGCATCTAAGAGATTTGACAAATCTCTTCCAAGTGCTGTCTACCACAGAGAACAGTTTACAAGAAGACAGTTGTAACAGTTTTATCGTGGGGTGGGTTGCCTTTATTTTATGATAATGACATAACAAGGCTTTTCTGAAATTAGGAATTCAAACCAACACTGCTGCATAAATTCAGGGGCAATTTTTAGATAGGACTGGGATGCAAATGAATTTATCTTTAGTAAGCCCCTATTGACTTTGGGTATGGCCCCTGTATCCACAATCTGGATCCTGTTCTCTCCAATTTGACAGCCTTATGACACATGAACGCCAGCTGGGGGAAGAAGGGAGCTTAGTTCCTAAGCACTGAACAACTCTTGCCTATAGTGTGCTTTTCTTTCTATTGTAAGTAATCTCGCACAAGTAATTTTCCTGAAGGCAGCACTGCAATGCGTCTCAAATGTTTGATAGAATAAATAGGTGATGAAGAAGAAAGATTACATAATTTGGAGTCAGGATTCCAGACTCTGTCATTTACCAGCTGCATGACCTCATCAGATGTGATCGTGCATAAAAGTGCTTTGAAAACTGAAAGTACCATATACTTTGGTTGCTATTTCTTATACACGGTCAGGGAAATTAGTCTCTTTTAAAAATGTTCAAATACAATTGAGATAGGGGCTATGTGGGGGGGAATTGTACGTACATTTCCTGGTGTGTGCCACACGTTCCCAGTCTTCCTAACCCTGAACCTCAACTTACATGGTATTGCTGAGGGCCTGTTACCTGTCAGGGGTTGGGCTAGGTTAACAACCATTTCACAAATGAGGATATTATAGCACCAAAATGTTAAATACTTTATCCAAACTCACAGAAAGACTACATCATTTTAGACAGGGCTTTTATTAGAAAAGAAGAGAGAGGAATGATAATAATAATAATAATGATAATAATAATAATAATAGCAGCAATAACAGCTGACTGAAATCCCTGCAATTTGTCAAACATTTTACACACACTATCTTGTTTAATCATCACAACAACCCTATGAGATGAATAGTTACCCAGTTTTAAAGTCGAGAAAACTGAGGTTCGGTGTCCTTGAAGGGATGTGCCCAAGGAAATTCAGCTGGGATTGAAATCCATCTTTCCTCAAGACCTTGATTTTCACACTATGTTCTACTCCCTCCCAGAGTAGAGCAGGGATAAGAACCATCACATTTCTCACTTTCAAATCAATGAATTCATCAATATCAAATTGCTGGAAAAAGCCCTCCCTAAAATTTAAGTACTAAAAAGACAGCAATCTCCGCAGATGTTCCTCTGGAAGTTTCTATAGTGGCTTAGGTTTATATTTTATTTAAATGGAATCCAAAAAGATTTCATTTCTATATTAAAAAATCACCAACTGCATTATTCCTTCCAAACTAGTATTCTTTTCTCTAATATAAAAAATAATTTCAATTGATCATTCATTTTCCTGATCCTTCTCTTACTTTTTCAGGATATCCCATTCATCTTCATAAAAAATGGTCCAGCTGAGGAAAATAACAAAGGCGAGGAAAGGAAATGCTTTGGCTTTCTGGAGTGTAGTCGGCCTGATTCTGTGAAAAGAATATATAGAGGATTAAGTATGTTTTTCCCCTCAAAGTGTGCTTGTTAATTCCTACCTCCCACCAACTCTAGCTACATAATTTGTGAGGCCCAGTGCAAAATAATAACTAGGTCACCTTGTTCAAAAATTATTAAGAATTTCAAGACAGCAATAGCAGAATGTAATGGACATACAAGGCCCTTCGAAGTAGGGGTTCCTGCAAGACTGTGCAGGTCATGAGCTCATGAATCCAGCCCTGCCTCTTGGTAGTGTTGTAGCTCCAGGAATATATCAGTGACAAACTTAGTTTGGTGTAACCAAGGATAAATATCCTTGGTGAGCACAGAGTTGCCTCTCTTAGTGATGCCTGGCTGAGAAGTCCAAGGAAGCTTATGAAGATTTTGCTATCACATTCACTCAAGGCACATTGTCTGTGGAACAAGAGCTTGCATAGGTGCATAATTGCTATAAGTTATTTCCTTGTAGCAAGTCATTCAAGGGTTTTATTTAAGTCAATAATCATAGGGGATATTGTCAAATGTAAATGTAATAAGGTAAAATAACAATACTGATTTCTTTTCCAAAGAAAGAGTATATTTGGCCTATGATCTTGGTAGCTATTATTGCTTAGTTACTAAGCTGAATCTGACCTGAAGGGCCTCATTGGGGCCTGGAATAAAGCACTTGTCTTGGGGTTTGTCTCTGTTTCCGTGCATACTCCATCCACCCACAAACTCCATTACCCACAGATGTAAGGAGAGAAATGGGGGAAGGGTGAAAACTCAAAAATATTATGTGTCTTCTAGGTAGAACTCTACATATTTTTAAAAAATACTAAACATTTGCAATCATCTACAGGATATTTTTCTGGAAAAATAGTTTAAATGTTTAGAATACTTATATTTTTGAGGAAATTTTAAAAGATTCCCTTGTCTGCTAAGATTTCAATTAATGACAAGTAAAGAATATAAAAATGGAAAACCTTGAACTACTTTTTCTCCTTTCTCAGTTTCCATGTAGATTTTCCCTCAGGGCCTTTAAAGTAGACAAAGGGAAATTTGAAAAAAAAAAGAACTTAAGCCATAACTTGAAAAGGCAAAATGATAAAATGGACTCAATAATCTCTAAATAATAAATAAATAATCAATCTATCTGGTTTAAAGCTTTTTAAATGAAGAGATCAGTTTCCCTTGGGCAGGTTCTAGGGTGGAAGAAGGGGAGAGAAAGAATGTTATAAAACTGTCATCTAGAAGAATGATCCCTTCCTTTGCAATGAGTTTTATACCGAGATTGATGGTCAAGTTTGCTTGTTAAATGTCGTCTTGGGAGACTTCCCTGGTGGTGCAGTGGTTAAGAATCTGCCTGTCAATGCAGGGGACACAGGTTCGAGCCCTGGTCTGGGAAGATCCCACATGCAGCAGAGCGACTAAGCCTGGGCGCCTCAACTACTGAGCCTGCGCTCTAGAGCCCACGAACCACAACTGCTGAGCCTGTGTGCCACAACTACTGAAACCTGCGTGCCTAGAGCCCGTGCTCCACAACAAAGAGAAGCCACTGCAATGAGAAGCCCGCGCACCAGAACAAGGTGTAGCCCCCGCTCGCTGCAACTAGAGAAAGCCCGTGTGCAGCAGCGAAGACCCAACGCAGCCAAAAATAAATAAATTTAAAAAAAAAGAATGATCTCACTTATATGGGGAATCTAAAACAAAAACAGAAAACTCCCACCAAACTCATAGAAACAGATCAGATTTGTGATTTCCAGAGGCAGGGGTGGGGGGAGGGGGAATCGGAGGAAGGGGGTCAAAAACTACAAACTTCCATTTACAAGATAAATAAGTACTTGGGATGTAATGTACAGCATGATGACTATAGTTAACCCTGCTATGTGATGTATGTGTGACAGTTTTTGAGAGAGTAAATCCTAAGAATTCTCACACAAGGAGACATTTTTTTGTCTTTTTTCTCCTTTCTCTTTTTAGTGTTTCTATGTGAGAGGATGGACGCTAACTAAACTTATTGTGGTAATCATTTCACAATATACATAAGTCAGACCATTATGCTGCACATCTTAAACATATATTAATGTATGTCAATTATTTCTTAATAAAACCAGAGGGGGGAAAAGAGAAAAAAACTCTGAGGAATAAGGCAGCCCCTTGGGACTAGTAATAGTGGGGTAAAGAAAGGAATGCTGTTATCAACCCAAGACCTGGAGGGACTGGCTACTAGAGCCCAGAGACAGGGCTGGTTGGCGAGGGCTGCCTGACAGCAGCTGTGACCTCAGTCAAGGGACAAGGGAAGCAGCCAGCCTGTTGCAGCCCTGCAGGGTGGGGAAGGAAGAGAACTACACACTGTGACCCTACTCTGGGCTTTCCTCCTGATCTCCTGCTGGGATCTCTCATTGGCCAACCCCAAATAGAAATGGAAGCAGAGGGCAAGAAGGTTATCCTCTTAGGGCAAGAGTGGATCTGGAGGGGAAAAGAGAAGTTATGCAGCTCCATGTCAGTGAGGAATGTAGTGAGTTCAGCTCTGAATGGGGGGAGTTTGAGGTTTTTGAGGGATGTCTGGAGGATGTATATACAGTGTAATGTTTAGGGAGAAAATGAGCTCTGGAGCCAGAATTGCCCCTATTTGCATCTGGGAGTCACCAGTTACTAGTTGTGTGAACTTGGAAATGCTGCTTACCTTCTCTATGCTTCAGTTTCCTCATCTGTAAAATAGAGAATCATCATAGTACCTACCCCTTAGAATTGTTGTGGATTATAAATGCATTATCACATGTAAATTATGCAGAATGGGGCCTGGCACATAGAAAGCAGTAAATAAATGTCTGCTGTTAATACCTATTAGCCATATGGAAATGCCAAGCCAGCAGGTGAATATATGAATCTAAAGGTCGGGGAAGAAGAGAGATTACATTCACATAGTTTTGAGGGAAGTTATGATGTTAGGTCACCCAGGGGGAATGTCTAGAGTAGCACTGTCCAATAGAAGTATAATGCAAGCCACATATGTAATTTCAAATTTTGAAATTAAAAAAAAGAAAAAAATCCATGACATTAAGAAAAACTGAAGAGGAACAGTTGAAATTATTTTTGATAATATATTTTCTTTAATCCAAATGTTACTGTTTCAATATGTATTCAATATTAAAAATTTAATAGGATATTTTACTTTCTTTTTTTGTACTAAGTCTTTGAAATTTGGAGTGGATTTTCTCCTTATAGTACATCTCAGTTTGAACTAGCATATTTTAAAACCTGGATAGCCACAAGTACTAGTGGCTTCTGTATTGAGCAGTGCTGGTCTAGAGTCAGAAAGGCAGGAAGACCAGCAGAGGTCTCTGAAAAATACTCATAGTTAAGGTTCTGAGGCAGGATAAAGAAACTAGAATTTAAGAAAGGCAAGGTTATAGGAATCAGAATAATGTGGTGCTGCAGACATCGGGTGCATGGAGCGTTTGTAGTGATTTTGAAAATTTTCAGATACGGCAGCCAGTCCTGTAGGAACACGTCTATAAAATGCCCACTAAATCTGGCAAACGTTCACCAAAAAGGTTGTTGGTGACCTGGGGGAAATTGTTTTTATTTAAAAAAAAAGGTAGCCAGAGGAGGGATAGGAATGAGTTGTATGATTGTGCTGGAGGGAGAGCTGAGGTCACGGGAAAGTTTAAAAATTATTGGGGGGGGTGAGCACACACCAGAGCTTCTTAGCTACACCTTCAAAACAAGACAAGCTCAAAAGTGTCACATTTACTCACTCACTTTCTATCTCTTCTTCTAATGCCTATCTCTTCTCACTTCTGTTGCAGTATCATCTTTATTGACTTCTTTGCCTCTAATCTTATAGTCTCATCCACCTCCTTCGCATATGTTTCAGGGAGATTGTAGTAGATCACAAGTACCATTAATGTTGGAAATGATGTGTCTATCCAGCAAACATTAATTGGGCCCGATTTGTACACCTGCTGTTTATTCATCGGCATTCATTTCCATCTTTCCCCTTTCATTAAGCCTCTTATTTCCACTTTGGAATCCATGTGACTCTAAAGATGAAGCATGTGACCTAGACTATTCCATCTCCTCTGACAGATAGGTTGGTCCCTATGTGACATTTGACCTAAGTCTGCCAATTAGAGTGAATCTTAAGTTCTGCTTGGAATGTTAGGATAAGGGTGTTCTCTCTCCCTCTAGATGGTATGGTATGCAGATATGAAACCTAGAATTGTTACAGGTATATTTGCTCTACCAGGGAATGTAATCTGAGGATAAAGCAAATACAGAGAGGAAAGGAGAGCTCAGAGGATCGCAGAGAAATGAAGCCAGAGCCCTAAGGATAAGAAAGGGGTTCAAGCCATGCCTAGAGTCTCCCTTGGGGCATTTGTTATGTGAACCAATAAATTACCTTTATTTTCTAAGTCGTATCCAATTGTATTTTTGATTACTTGCAACCAAAAATATCTAATCCAAAGCTTACCATGTGCCAGTATTTGTGTTAGAATCTTGAGATCATTTTACTGCTTAAAATTCTTAAACAATTCTTGCCTATAGTGATGTTGACAATTAGTATTATCACACACAGGGCAAAATCTAACCTTGTTTTTAAGGAGTTTCAAGGGCAAAAATGCCCTTCATAAGATAGCCTTGCCTACTTGCATCCTCCTGTAACATTTTACCCTTTGATAATAATGAACTATTTGTAATTCTCTAACATGCTCTGCAGGTATTAAAATATGGCCACAAATTATTTGAAACTATTCCAATTATGGTGTGATATATATGTCTCCTCTTCTTGAATCTGAGAGGGCTTATGAATGCATTGGCCAAAAAATTATAGCAGAAATGTTGCTTAAGTGGCTTCCAGAACTAGATCATAAGAGTTGTGCAGCTTACTACAGGTTTTCCTGCAATACTTACTGTCTAATGCTTCCTCTCGGGGCATTCGCTCTGGGAACCCAACGGCCGTACTGTTGGGACTCTCGGGCCACATGGAGGTCTTCCTATCTGCAGTCCCAGTTAAATCCAGCCTTCGAGTTGTCTTATCCCAGGCACCGGAATGTGAATGAAGAAAACTTCAGAAGATTCCAATCCTCTGGCATTTGATTCATTCAAAGCCATTTTTAGATTTCTAGCATCTTTCTAGATGAGGCCCAAGACACTATGGAGCAGAGACAAGCTGTCCCTGGGCTGCACTTTCTGAATTCCTATTTCACAGGTCATGAATTTAATAAAATGGTTTTATCTTACAGTGCTAAATTTGGGACCCTTTTTTACATACCAATAAATAAATGGAACAGAATTGGAACTTTTATTTAGAATTTGTGTCTGTAAAGCAGGAACACCCTTCCCCTCATTGCCCAGGCAAATTCTCATTTTCCCCTATAAATCTAGAATAAAATTCTACAAACTCATTGAAGCCTTCCTTTAACTCCTCAACAGCTTTATGTTTTCTTTCTTCTATGTTCCCATCAGTGCCAGCTTATAAATTATCTTAAAGGATTTAATTCTTTTGTGGCCTGTCCCTGCCCTGGAGTATAAACTCCTGGAAGGTAGGAGCCATGTCTTTTTGGCTTTGTATCTTCAGGGCTGGATTATCGTGTCTAGCACATACTAGCTGTCCAATAAGGGCAATAAAATGTTTTATGCTAGAAATGTTATAGAGTTCAAGTACAGCACTGTCAAGAACTGTGAAGGGTCTGAGATTTTAGATGTAATATAATAAATTAGCCTGCCACAATTTCATGAATGTTCACAGAAGACATGCGACTCCTTGATCAGGGACAAAAGAATACATTACTCATGACAATAGTAGTAGCTAGAATGTCAACATTTCTGCCCATTCGCTAGGTGCCAATTCCTCCTAGGTGATGCAGATAGGGGCGGATGATGCCTAAACATGCATTGGGTTGCATTATAGGAGAGGAACCCCAAGCTTAAGGAACCTGAATCTTTTATAAAAGTCAGTAAACCTGGCTGCCCTTTGCCCTGGAGAGAGACATTATCTTGATTATACTGGGCAATAAATAAACCTGCCCTTTGCTCTGGAGGAAGACACTATGTCTTCCAAGGCTGTTTGCTCAAACATCCTTTAAAAAATAGTATGAAACAAAAGAGTCATTTTACTGGCAACATGAACAGAAATGTGAGAGACCCAGGAAGATTTGTCTCCCAAGAAACACAAGGAGAGATCATTTATACTAGTTATTTTTCAGATCATTAAAGTCTTCAAAGAGAAGGTGTTACATAAAGTGTCTTGAAATTTACGAGTAGGCATTCACCAGGCAGATGGTGTTTTTAGGACATTTCCTGAAGCAGGAGCAATTTGAGCAAAAGTATGGAGTGATGGATGACTTTGGGAAACCGAAGATGGTTTGGCATGGATGCAGTGCAGGGTGTGAGGGAGGAAAGGGTCTAGTGTGAGATGATTGAAGAGGTAGGCCAGAGGCAGCTCCCAGAAGGTCTCTGTGCCATGCTGACAACGTTGACTTTATCCTGTAATCCATTGGAAGCCAGTGAAGGTTTTTAAGCAACTGAGGCATATGATCAGATTTGCATTTTTTTTTTTGTTATTCATTAATTTTATTGTCCTCTTACAATATTATATTAACAAAATATTAACCAAATAATTCAGGAGAAAAAACAAGAGAATTTAGATGTTTTCATTTAAATATGTCAGTAAGATTTGCATTTTATAAAGGTCTATCTAGCTGAGACAGAAAGGGCCTTCCAGGCAGAAAGAATGGCATGGACAAGATGGAGACATTAAAAGTGCCAGGTAAATTGAGGGAACTGTAGCAGATTTCTGAGCATGATCATCATTGCAACATTCATCAATGCGATTGTTTATCAAGAGTGGCTTAACAGCTTTCAATCAGTCACCAGGAGCCAGTTGTTAAGCTGGAGCATAGTCTAGGGAAGTCTAGGGCTATGCCATGTTAAATTAGGATAAGCTAATTCATGTCAATAATCCACAGTGAAAGAAGAGACTCAAGTTGGCAATTAGGTTTCATCTTAACTGCCTGCTTTTGTTGTTTGTGATGGGCCACCTGCAACGTGATGTTAAAACATATTTTCGGCCCAATTCTGGGCTCATTGGTAAAGAAGGAACTATTTACTTAGTTTTGTCTGCTATGGACAAAACTATGGTGAGTTAACCATACGTTTTCTGACAGTAGGCTAGGGGATAAGGTTTGGTCAAAGCTATTATTGAGAAATATAAACCTACACAGGGGCCAGGACCTGGGGCAGGAGTAGTTATATAAACATGGGAAGGTTAGGAGAACAAATGAGATGGCAGAAGAGCACAAACAAGATGGAAACAGGGACAATTAGGGTTGAAAAGCCAAGATCTATATCTAAAGTATGAGATAAATGAGGCAATAGTCAGGTTAGGGACAGAGATGTTTCAGGTTATACCAAAGGGGGAGTTATCAAAGAAAGATTTTTTGAAATGTGACGACTCGAGTCATCTTGCTCCAGACCTCACAATTTGATCCTGGCACTTGATGGTAATGGAGATGAAAGTGACACAAGACCAAAATGTCATAGTCACTACCTAAGGATACAGAGAATGCGTCTCCTTTGGTTGAGGGTGTTCCAAGTTTTCTAAAGAGTAAGCACTATCGCAGGGTGGTTTTGCTGTATTCCTCGACAATATTCAATTCTGTTATGGAGGATAAGCAAAACAAATGAGATGGATAAAACTCATAAGGTATGTCAAGTGGCTTGTAAGATATAGATAACATTTACTAGAACGTTAAGCATAGATAGTAAGTTAATTATCTATAAGACATATTTAAGATAGATGTTGGAAAATATGGTAAAAACAATAGAACCAGAGTGTCGTATATATGTTTATGTTTATGTAAAGAACTAGAAGGACCAAAAAGCACAAAATATTCATGATATATAAACATGAGGCACATGAAGCACTCAATATTCAATGTTCAATATTCAATATTGAGTACTCAATAGTGAAGTTCTCAGTATTAACAGAGTGTTGTTTTTTCCTTGCTTCTTTGTGGTAAGTTTTGATTGAAAGCTGGACATCTTGGGTAGGACAGTATTATTCATGCCTGAAATTGGCCATGCCTCTTCTTTTGTTAGCCCTTTAGTGTGGGGTGTTGAGATAATTAGTCAGGAGTTGAGCTGGGTTTGTGTTTTATTGTTGCTATGGTTACCTTCAGTACACCTTCAGGACAGGTTTCAAATTCTTCCACCTTATCTTGTGCTTAGGCTGAGGCTGGTTTGCTGGAGACTTTTTCTTAATGACTCCTCCATCCTCAGCTTTAGGTCTTCCCCTTGTGCCCACCCCTCAGAG
Organism: Balaenoptera acutorostrata; assembly: GCF_949987535.1. Lineage (NCBI taxonomy): Eukaryota > Metazoa > Chordata > Mammalia > Artiodactyla > Balaenopteridae > Balaenoptera > Balaenoptera acutorostrata. Next base: position 58,595,404 of record NC_080069.1, on the reverse strand, counting down.
AGTGAACACCTTCACGCTATTGCCTTTCCCTCAGCTGTTACTTGTTCCTCAGTGCGTGCTAGCCTGATGGTGGGATTGGGGAGTTGGGTTCTCCAGTTCAATTTCAGTCATAGGGGCTGTGTTTCTGAGTCATAGGGATGGGAACTTCTCAGCAATTGGCCTCACCCCCAGTGGTGGGGGAACGCTAAAGGACCAGAACATTTTCCCGCCCCCTCTCCTAAGAGCACAAGTTTGTTTGCTTGTTTGTTCCCTTCTCCCAGCTGCATGGGTGCCCTGTGGGTGATAGGGTTTGTTACCCTTCTCCCAGTGGCTTAAGAAGGCTTTTATTTCTCAAGGCAGAAGGAACTAGGTTGGGCTTTATGTTTGTCAAGCAGTGGCTGCTGTTCCCTTCTCTCAGGCCTGCACTTTCTCTGTCTCTCCTACATCCAGTCTTTGTTGTGGAGGCTGAGTGAGAGCCTTAGAAAAAAGCCTGCAAGCACGTGCAAATTCCCTTTGTGTCTGTGGCTCCTCGAGATTATATAATTTTAATTCTACCTCACGCTCAGCTGTTGGCAGTTTAGTAAACATTTTTAGCTAACGTAGTCTTCTCAGCAGCTTGTATGGCATCTCACATCTGCCCAAGGTAAGCAGGTCTTGTAACTTATCTCTCCTTGGATGTACTTGTTTGTTGTTAGATTTTAGGTTAACTGGTTGCCCTATAACCTTAGCTTTCTGGAGCATTCAAGAAGTGATTTTTATATAATATCCTTTTTTTTCTGTTGTAAAGGTGGGGAAAATGCTCATTCCATCTCTCTACATCATGAGTGGAAGCTTGCACCCTACCCTAAGGATGTTAACCTACCCCATCACTTTCTTCCCATGTGTCTTTTACTTTTTTATTTTTATTTTTAATTTCGGTGACCTCTCTCTTTTAGTATTGATTAATATTGCCAGAGATTTGTCTTTTTTTTTTTTTTTTTTTTGCCTGCCTTGGGTCTTCGTTGCTGTGCGTGGGCTTTCTCTAGTTGCGGCGAGCAGGGACTACTCTTCGTTGCTGCGTGCAAGCTTTCTCTAGTTGCGGTGAGCAGGGGCTACTCTTCGTTGCAGTGCGTGGGCTTCACATTGCGGTGGCTTCTCTTTGTTGCGGAGCATGGGCTCTAGGCGCGCAGGCTTCAGTAGTTGTGGCTCGCGGGCTCTAGAGCTCAGGCTCAGTAGTTGTGGCGCATGGGCTTAGTTGTTCCGCAGCATGTGGGATCGTCCCGGACCAGTGATCGAACCTGTGTTCCCTGCATTGGCAGGCAGATTCTTAACCACTGTGCCACCAGGGAAGTCCCCCCATCTGTCTTTTAAATTGATTTAATAAAATATGAGGTTTGAGCATCTTAATTTGATCTGTGAGCCTCTCTGTTCCTAACATCCATGAGAGTTTGCCTGGTAAAGTACTTCTTAGACTATCATTGCATCAAGGTAATTTCCCACATAGCAACTATTAGCTTGGTGTGGACAAGGCTCCTCCCTGTTGAAATTATTTCCTGAGAGCCTGGGGCATTTTTACTCAAGAATTTATAGATGTACTGAAGAACAATACACTTTGTTACACTTTCACACATAAAACAATTTGTTATTAAAACAATATATAAAAACACACACATATACAACGTGTACAACAATACATAACTTTTTTGGTTATAATAAATCATACCTCTGTTCTTAGTTTTCTGGTTCCAGTTTCTTGAGCTTAGAGAGCTATAAAAGGCTTAAAGATTATTTTTGTCCACGTTTCTTCTTTGATGGTGAAGAGACTGAGATCCAGGGTGGTAGGGAGGCATGTCTAAAGTCACAGAGCAGTTAGATCTGGCACCTGCCCTCTGGTCCCTGAGCCCCAGGATTTTAGGATTTAGAAAATATTTCTAAATCTTTTCTAAAAAAGAAGTGACAAAATGGCAAAAACGTACAGTTGTCCTTTCATGAATAAATAAGTTAGTTTTCATTTAGTTACAAGTTACAAGAAACGTAACCAATCCTATCTTCAGCATTATTATCTCATAAAACAAGAAGTCTAGAGTGGGTAGATGGTTCCAGGTGTAACTCGGTGGATGGTTCCAAGAACAGCTGTTCAACAATGTCATGTTACCTGTTTATCTTGACTCTGCCATCCTCATATGTTGGCTGTTTATCCTTGGGCTTATTGCCAATGGTTGCAAGATGGCTGTTGCAGCTCAAGACACTACATCCGCACATAACCTCGTTCAGGGCAGAAGGAGGTCTCCTTGCCTTTCTCTTTTCACAACAAAGTAAAATTCTTACTGGGAGTCCCTACATCAAACTTTTTCTTCACCTCAAGCCCAAACAGGTTTACATGCCCACCCATAAACTAATCACTAGCAAAGGTGACAGAAGTTACTATGCTTAGCTGAGAGTCTAAATCTCAACAGTGTATAGATCAATCAGGCTCTACTCTTGGGGCTGGCAAAAGAGCCCATCTTCCCCATATGTTGCTTCCTTGGGGTTCTATAATACTAACAAAGATGGGAATAGCTGTTGGGCATAGCCAACAGTGCCTGATTCAATGACATTCAATAAATGTTACTTTGCTGCATTAAAAATAACCACAGTGAAAAAAGGAGAAATAATCAGGTTTAGAAAAAGTAGAAATTGTTCCATCAAATTTATGAACTATTTCTAAATATTCAGTTGGGGGTGGTCTTGTACTATAGCATAATCAGAGGAACTACATCTGGCTTCTTCACGTTGAATATCATGAGGAGAAAAAAATCTCATCATGATAAAGTCAAGATTCACATTTATGATGTGATTTCATTGTCTAATATGCCTATTACTCTTCAAAAAAATCCTGGGAAGAATTAAAAGAAGATAAATTTAAGATGGAAGGGCTGCTACTATTTCTAATACCAAGAAATCATCATTCCTCAGATGTTAGCTTAATAAAGATTGTCAAGGAAGATTTTCGTTTATTCTCTATGTGTTTACTCTCACAACTTCAAGCAAAAGTAAGACTCGAGTAGAATTATTAAAACACAGCCGGAGAGAAAGGGAAATAAAGATGCCACAGGCAAAAGTACAGAAGTGGTAGAGGAATTTCTCCATTTTCCTACTCCTACCCTTTTTTCACATTGGGCTGCCTCTTCCTGGGACTTTAAACATAGGTGTGATAGATGTGTCAACTTGACCAGAGTATGGGATACCCAGATATCTGGTTAAACATTATTTCTGGGTGTGTCTGTGGGGAAAATAATAGCGTTTGAATCAGTGGATTGAGTAAAGATCTCCATACAGTAGGTGGACATCATCCAACCCATTGAGGGCCTGAATAGAACAATAAGGTGGAGGAAGAAAGGATTAGTTCTCTCTGCCTGACTGTTGAGCTGGGACATCAGTCTTCTGTTCCTGATTCTCAGGCCTTCAGACCAGACTGGAATCTACATCATTGGCTCTCTGGCTCTCAGGCCTTTGAATGGCACCACTGGGTTTCCTGGATCTTCAGCTCGTGGATGGCAGATGATGAGACTCCTTAATCTCCATAGTTACATGGGCCAGTTCCTTACAATAAATCTTATTGCAGATAGATAAACAGATAGATAGATAATATGATTGGTTCTGTTTCTCTGAAGAACCCTAATATAATAGGTAATATTATTGTCATATCTAGGTTTAGTTTTGATCCCTCTATTTACTCCTTGTGACATTGAGCACACATTCACAGTCAGACTAGGGGCTTCTTCCTCTATATTCCTATGAGCGCTTGACTCAAATATTCATTAGTGTCACTTTTAATACTAGTTGACACATATAATTATCAGACTCTATGTTTGCATCTCTATTATTATGTTGATTTCTGAAGGATATTCATAAATTCCCTTATTCATCATTTTATCCCGTGTCTAAAACAGTCATTAAGAAATTCATGAACTCTTGTAAACTGACCAGTAAATAACACTTATTATGCAAGTTGTTGTGAGGATTGTGTGAGACTGTATGTGTGACTGGGTGTCATAAACTGGAAAGTGCTTCTCAGATATTGATTATTACTATTTCAGGCTAAATTGCCTTTGGTGGAAGGGCCAAACTAGTAACATGACTTCCATTTATATCAATGATTCTATGACAAAGTAATTATAGTAGTAATCTCTGCTGGGTATTGAATGCTTACATAGCACCACGGCTGGCACACAGTGCTTTGGGCTATGGTTACCTGGTGCGTATAATCACACTTTCTTATAGCAGATCTCCAGGCCTCAAGTTTTGTATTTCTTGGCTCTGATCTTTATATTTTGCCCAGATCTTGTCAGTTTTCTTCTCCCTCTATGGACTGAAGCCTGATTTTGTCCTTTTATATGCTGCTGAGGCCCTGCTCTACCCAGGACTGACCACCTGGAATATGAGGCTGCAACTGGCTGCCTCCAGTGATCACTTCTGCTTGAGGACATCTTCAGTTATGTCCTGTCCATTGGGCCAAAAACTGTTGGGTATTCATATAAATTAAGATTAAGCCAAGACTTTTTTTTGCAGAAATTGACAAGCTGATCCTAAAATTCATATGGAATTGCAAGGTATCCAGAGTAGCCAAGACAATTTTGAAAACAAATAAAGAGGGAGGACTCACATTTCTAGATTTCAAAACTTACTACAAAGCTACAATAATCAAGACAGTATGGTACTGACAAAGATAAACATATAGATCAATGAAATAGAATTGAGAGTCCAGAAAAGAGCTCTTCAATTGGTGGTGAATTGATTTTTGATGAGGCTGCCAAGACAATTCAATGGGGAAAGAATAGTCTTTTCAACAAATGGTACTGGCACAGCTGGATTTCCATATACAAAAGAATGAAGTTGAATTCCTACCTCACACATATACAAAAACTAGTTCAAAATGAACCAAAGACATAAATGTAACAGCTCAAACTATAAAACTCTTAGAGGAAAACATAGGCCTAAACCTTTGTGATCTTAGATTTTGGCAATGGTTTCTTCGATATAACACAAAAAGCACAAGTGACAAAAGAAAAAAAAAATTGGACTTCATCAAAATTAAAACCTTTTGTGCTTCAAAGGACACCATCAAAAAAGTGAAAAGACAAATCACAGAACACGAGAAAATATTTATAAATCATACATCTGATAAAGGACTTGTATCCAGAATTAAAACAATTAAAACACACACAACCCAATGAAAAAAATGGGAAAAAGATGAGAGTGAACATTTCTTCAAAGAAAACATACAAATGGCCAATAAACATATGAAATGATACTCAACATCGTTAGTCATTAGGTAAATGCTAATGTATTAGAGGAATAAAAACACAATGAGATACCATTTCATACCCACTAGAAGGGCTATACTCAAAAAGACAATAACAAATGTTGGTGAAGATGTGAAGAAGTTGGAATACTCATATATTGCTGGTAGGTTTCTAACACGGTGCAGCCTCTTGGGAAAACATTTTGGCAGTTTCTCAAAATGTTAAACATAGATTTACTACAAAACATAGACTTTCTACTCTATATACTCAAAAGAATTAAAAACTAAGTCCATACAAAAACTTGTACACAGATATTCATGGCAGCATATTTATAAGAACTCAAAAATGGAAACAATCCAAATGTCCTTCAACTAATGAATGGATAAACAGAATGTTGTCAATCCATAAAATGGACTATTATTCAGCAATAAGAAGGAATGAAGTACTGATACATGCTGCAATGTGGATGAGCCTTGAAACATTATGCTAAGCCAAAGAAGCCAATCACGAAAGGCCATATATTGTATGATCCCATTTATTTGAATTGTTCAGAATAAGCAACTACACAGAGACACAGACTAGATTAGTGGTTGCCAAGAGTTGGGGGTGGGGAATTGGGTCCTACTGCTAATGGATATGAGGTTTCTTTTGGGGATGATGAAAATGTTCCAGAATTAGATATTGGTAAGGCTTGCACAATTCTGTGAATGTACTAAAACCCACTGAGTTGTATACTTTAAAAGGCTGAATTTTATTATATGTGAATTATATCTCAATAAAGCTGTTATTAAAAATAAAGATTAAGCTGAGATTTCCTTTCACTCCTTGAGGCACTTGAATTTGTACTTCTGAAAGAACTAGCTCTGAAATGGTGCTAGTTCACTAGATTTTGCCTTACTCTCCTACTTCCCCCGACCTAATTCTGAGATTTCTATATAATTTACTGACAAGCCTTTATCAGAATAGGTTAATGGAATATGATTTTGTCAGTTAGCAACAGTATTTTCAGACTCTGAGTGAAATAAACACTCTTAAGCTGCAGTAATATATACTTCAATCCATATCTAAACATTTTGATGTATTGATTACATGGGGAATTTTTAAAAATAATCAATGTCACTAGGTCATATATCTGGAATAATTAAGAGATTGACATGAAATAGTGTTTGCATAAAAAACTTAACCTATTTTTTAAGATTTTTATTTTGAACGTTAAAATTTTCTGCACACTGCTACTTCACTATTATTCCCCCAAAGACGTTTCTCTTTCAAAAAACAAACATAATGTTAAATCGTGAAAAGAAACTTGTCTCTTTTTAAAAGTCCTTCAAGTTGATTTTTAAAATGAAATCTTAAGTTTGCCCTCTTTCCCTAAACTGTGTACCTGCCAGGAGACTTGGGGGCAAAGTATTATTATATGGAGTTCATTCTTGACATCTTCCTGGAAACTTTATTCCACTATTCAGCAAGCTTTATTTCAACACCAGAGAATATAATATCATGATTTTTCTAAGGAACAAGTACAATTTGAGTCTGAAATGAATGACACTGCACATCATCAGGCATATCTGGAAGGCTGTAACCTAAACAGTAAACCTGTTTATAACATACACTAGACTCCTAATTTCTGTTTCGGTCTTCTGAGGCCTGTTGCTAAATCCCTTTCTACATTAAAAACACTAACCACACTCTCCACTTATCTGACAGACTGCAAAACAGTGGAGAATAAAAATTCTGCTTGGATATCATGTCTTCACTGTACATACAGCTGCTACACACAATGATGGTCAGTAATGACTGAAATATGGCACTAAATACAATCCCCTCTGTGCGAATTGAATTAATTGATTTATTAGGTGCAAAATAGCCAGGTGGATTTAAGCTAATTAAGAATTTGATTGCTAATTGCCAACAAGGGGGGATTTAAAAAAATGAGTAAGTTGAATAAGGGATATACTTGTAGCACATACAAAACTGCAAGCTGCATCCAGCAAGGAAACAATGATAGGAATGTAGTGGTAATGTCTGTGGTGTCTGAGTAGAATTAAAACATTCTATTCTCTCTGCAATCCGTGAATGTTTCTGGTAGTGTTACCTCCTCTTAGTAGACACCCATAGGAAAACCAGGTAAGACACGAAAAAGACCATGTGAAGTTAAGAAGGATCCTCAAAAAGATAGTCAGACATATGAACTGTGAAATAACAATAAACCAGGATGACCTGAGCTACTAAAGGAATGATATGAAGTATATAATAGTCCACTATATATTTTTGTATTCATCCATTTATCCATCCATACATTCATCCACCTACCTATCTAACCATTCATTCAACGTGTGTTGAATATTTTATGTACATCATATCCTGCCTCTTTACTTGATACTACATCTTAAGGATGTCAACATATTAGTAAAGCACACCATAATTTTTTCAGATATTTATTTAGCACTATTATGTGCTGGACGATGTGCTAAATACTTCACATGCATACTCATCTTTAATCTGAGCAAAAGCTACAGATGCAGAAACTGAAGCTTAGACGTGTTAAATAATTTGCCCAAGAACATGAATCTGGTAGAACTGGGGTTCAAACACAAGCAGTCTGTCTCCAGTGCTCTTGTGCTTAATTATTCTCCTACAGTGCCTTTCCATAAATCTTTTTAATGGCAATATCAGATTTCAGTGTTTTGATGTGCTATATTCCATGTCATTATTCCCCTATTTTTAGACACCTAGGTTGCTTCTTTTTTTGCCATTAAGTAAATAATGCTGTAGTGAGCATACTTGTGTATCAATTTATTCACTTCTCTGATTATTTCTTGCCCCTTTGTGTGTATCCTTTGGAGGCATGTCGATTTAGATACTTTGCCTATTTTTAAACAGGGGTATTTGCATTTTTTGTTGTAAAAGTTCTTTATGTATTTTAGATGCAAGTTCCTTAGCAGATATATGTTCTGCAAATATATTATCCCATTGTAAGGATTGTCTTTTCACTTTCTTTATAGTGTCTTTTGCAGTACTTATAAGAGGTCTTACTTTAGGTCTTTGATCCATTCTGAGTAATTTTTGTATATGGTGTGAGATAAGGGTCCAACTTCATCCTCTTACACATGTAAGAGAATTGTCCAGTTGTCCAGTTGTTCCAGTACCATTTGTTGAAAGACTCTTGGTATCCTGTCTTAAATCAGTTGACCATAGATGCATGGATTTATTTCTGAACTCGCTATTTTGTTCCATTAACTTATGTTTATCCTTATGTCAGTACTACACTGTCTTGATTATTTTTGCTTCGTAGTAAGTTTTAAAATTGTAAAGTGTGAATTCTTCTACTTTATTCTTTTCCAAGAATTTTTTGGTTATTCTGTGTCCCTTGCACTTCCATATGAATTTCAGGATTAGTTTGCCAGTTAATACAAAGAAGTCAGCTATTATTCTGGTAAGTATTGTGTTGAATCTGTAGATTAATTTGAGGAATACTGCCATCTTAACAATATCAAGTCTCCTAATGTATGAACATAAACTGTTTTTCTATTTATTAGGTCATTTTAAATTTCTTCCAACAGTGTTTTATCATTTTCAAAATATACATTTTGTAACTCTGGTTAAATTATTCCTAAGTATTTTATTCTTTTTGATGCTATTGTAATTAAAATTTTCTTAATTTCATTTTTGGATTTTTCATTGTACATGTACAAAAATACAATTGATTTTTGTGTACTGATTTTGCTGAACCCCTTTTGCAAACTTGCTGTACCCTTTTATTAATTCTAATAGTTTTTTAGCCGATTCCTTAGGTTTTCCTATGTGCAAGATCATGCCATCTGTGAATAGAGATAGTTTTACTCCATACGTTTTATTTCATTTTCTTGCACGGTTGTCCAATACAATGTTAAATGGAAGTGGCAAAAGTGAACATTCTTGTCTTGCTCCCAGTGTTAGAGGGGAAGTATCCAGTCTTTCACCATTAAGTATGATGTAAGTTGTGGATTTTTCAGAGATGCACTTTATCATGTTAAGTTCCATTTTCATCCTAGTTTGCTGAATGTTTTTATCATAAAAGAATGTTGGAATTTGTCAAATGCTTTTTCTGTGTTTAATGAGATCATGTGGGTTTGTTTTTATTCTATTGTTATAGTGTATTACACTAGTTGATTCTTTTAATGTTAAACCAACCTTGCATTCCTGCAATAAATCTCACTTGGTCATGATGTATAATTTTTTTTCAAGACTAACCTTCTCTGAGCTTCAGTTGTTTTTTTAAAATTAATTAATTAATCAATTAATTTTTGGCTGTGTTGTGTCTTCATTTCTGTGCGAGAGCTTTCTCTAGTTGCGGCAAGCGGGGGCCACTCTTCATCGCGGTGTGCGGGCCTCTCACTATCGCGGCCTCTCTTGTCGCAGAGCACAGGCTCCAGATGCGCAGGCTCAGTAGTTGTGGCTCATGGGCCTAGTTGCTCCTCGGCATGTGGGATCTTCCCAGACCAGGGCTCGAACCCGTGTCCCCTGCATTGGCAGGCAGATTCTCAACCACTGCACCGCCAGGGAAGCCCATGATGTATAATTTTTAAAATATATTGCTGAATTTGGTTTGCTAGTATTTTGTTGAGGATTTTTGTATCTATATTCATAAGAGATATTGGTGTTTAGTCCTTTCTTTGTGTGATAAATTTTTCTAGTTTTGGTATCAAGGTAATACTGGCCTTATAGAACAAGTTGGGAAGTGTTCCTTCCTCTTCTAATTTTTGGAAGAGTTCATAAAGAATTGATATTACTTCTTTAAATATTCACCTGTGAAGCCATCCAACTAATTCTTTAGATATCTGGAAGTGGAATTACTGTGTCAAAAATATAAACATATGCAAAATTCTTTACACATATTGTTAAATTGCTTTCCTGGGTAGGGAGTGCCAATTCATACATGAATTTGTTTGCCAGTTTATACAAAGACGTTTACACTAGCACTAAAATGAGTTGTACATAATTTGCTAATAGTAGGCTCGTACTGAATGTGTGCTGAATTTAATTTTATTGATAACTGGTTCTTACCAGCTCTGGAAAACAATAATTATGAGTACATCAATCAAATAATTGTTCTCAATACTAGTATCTTTTAAAAAAGATTAGATCTCTTGGTTATAGTAATTAACATTTTGTGGGTATGCTATATTGATTTTAGGCTAGTCTCAACCACAATGAACTTTATATTCTCTAGGTCCAGCATATTTCAGAGCTCAATGAGTAATAAATGCCTATATCTGCCTAATACTTTTACACTGTAGAGAGTCTTTTCACCTATAGTATAGCTTTCTTAAAGTGCAGGAAGCATCTATATGATATGCTAAATGTGAATCTGGTCACAAACTTGCTCAGTTTGCTTTGCTATTGTTGTTAACAAAATGAGATAAGAGATGTAAGGCTTTAATAATTATGAATATTAATAAAAATACTTGGCAGATTCTTGTATCCTGCTTGTTGTATATGAGATTTCATATTTTTATCACAACTCTTCATGAGTATCCTGAATTCATTTCCCATATGGATGAATTTATACACCTACTACCTTTTTTTTCCCTTTTTTCCCTCAGATTTATTGAGATATAACTGACATAGAACATTTTGAAAGTTTAAGGTGTATGATGTAATGATTTGATACTTACTTATATTTAACCTTGATTGAATACTGAGAAATTTCTGATCAACTGAGACACTAGAAATAAACATAAAATGTGGCTCTTAATTGTGGAATGTAGCAAATCTAATTGGTATGTCTTATCCATTAACCTTAGAGCTCAGTCTCCTCTTGATGTACTCTCTTGACTGTTGGTGGCTCCTCCTCTTCATGAAAGGTCCTGGAGTTTGTCACCCACTGTCTACTTAAGCACAAGGTCCATTTTAAACCTGCCAGGTCCAAGTCAGTGTTTTCCATCTCTGATGTTTGTTTCTTATAGTACTAGGAAAAACAACTCATAATAATATAAGACATATTCCATACAGGTTGAACCCAGTGACGGTTTAGACAACCAGTTAAATAGATTCTTTAATTACTCTGGTTGCACAAGCTTATATTACTTAAAATGACATTCCAGGCACTAGTCATTATAAGGCTTGCTTCGTTACATTTGAGTATCTTATTTTCCTTCTTCTCTTTTATTGCCTTTCACTTTGGCGGTTGTTTATAGCCCTGCTGGGCTCACTTGGTTCTTTATTTAAGAGTTCACTGAGTTTGAATCTGATCTTATCTTTAGTGTCACCACCTTCCCACCTCTTGCTGGTTGATTTAATATTCACAGTGACATTATCTCCAACTCTCTTGTGAGTGAATTCACATCTAACTTAGAGCGAGTTACTGCATGAATTATACACAAAACATTGCCAGTTTAAGAGGCAGAAAAGGTTAAATTCTGGATTTTTTTTTTCTCTTGACTGATTCCTCACCTCTCCCATCCCATTTCAGTGTGTGTGTGTATGTGTGTGTGTGTGTGTGTGTATATATTTTAAAGTCCCATGGGTTTTACAGAACTTACTGAACATATACAATTTTCTCTCCTAAACTTTACTGTTCTTCAATTTTAAATACTGAGGATAAAATGATTTCATATTTATTTTCAAGCATAACTGTTTCTGAAGTCTGTGGCTTCTCTCTCACATTCACTGAAGAGTTCACTGGGGACATGGGCCTGAACCTTTACATCATGTGAAGGTTCCAAGCACATTACAGATGTGCTTAGAGTGTGTGTACTTCCCATTTCTTAGCTAAGTTGTTTTGGTTGGAAGTAAGAGAAACTAACTGCTTTGGTAGTAAAGGGAATTTATTGGAAGGACGTGGGTGTGTCTTAAGAACCCAAAGACAGCTGACCTGCCCAGCGACTGAACACAGAACCTGGAGAGCCACCAGGCATTCATGCAAGCAAGACAGCTCTACACTCCTTAGCTCTACTGCCCTCTCTGCATCTCCAGGTCAGCTGTCTCTGGCTCTCAGGGTACATGATGGAAGAGGCTCACCCCAAAGGTGCTGAATTGCTCCATCTCACTCCTATTTCCAGATCTCTGTGAAAAGAATTAAAGTGACCTAGTTTGGATTAGGTGTTCATCCCTGGTCCAGTCATCTGTGACCAGTTGCCCACAGCAGCCTGTGAGTAGGAATAGATGGAGTAGTTCCCCCAAAACTGGTGTCACATAAATTAGACACACACTCTTGTAGTTTGTTAAGTGCACTGTTTAGGTGCCAATTCATGAATTATAGAAAGTAACCATTTAACAGACAGTAAGCCATATCTGGTCTCCTTCACAAATGTATGTAAGGTCAAGGCTTCATCAGTATGATAGTGTTTGTTCCCTTAATTGCATTTCATCTGCCATGTTCATACTTAGCCACATACCCTCTTGGGCTCATCCTTTTATTCATTTATATTCCCTTTCCAGATATAAGGGAAATCATAAATCATTTGTAAAATTTTCTGATTCATTCATTTCTGAATAGAGAGGAGTAGAAGGAATAGAACTGCCCTAGTGAGATTCAGTTTCATGCTCTTCATAGTTGATGTGGGTATTATTTCTCCAATAGCATTCTTAATGTTCTCAATTATACCAGCTGTTGTGATTTTCCTTACTAACATGGTCTTTAGTGAATTGTACTCTCTGGCTGGTTACAGCACATCTGTGTGACAATGGAAAATTTTCTGTAACCATGTAATTGGGTTTGAATTTTGAGATAGTGTTTCTGAAGATGTATCTATTTAGAATCTGGTGATAGCAAAGTCTATGTTCCTATGTAATATGTTTCTAGAATAATGTGGGGTTTTTTTGTTTTTTTTTTTTAGAATAATGTTTTATATTCACTTATTCATTAATCTTTATGTACTGAGATCTTAAAATGAACATAGCACCGTATGAGCTAAAAAAAGTGGAAAACTCTTCTACAGCCTGCCTACAAATTAAAAAAATGGAGACTTTAAGAGTTTGGAAGATAAAGCACATAATATAAACTATGTCATGGAGGTCAAGATAGGAGACTTTCAAAGAGGAGGGGTCCAATGCTATCAAAGAAAGGGCATTGTATTTAACAATTAAAGTGGCATTTAGAGTGGGTATTTTTAATCATTTCAACAAATGTATTTTTGCTATCTACTTTTCTTTTATTTGGGCCATTGCTCATATTTAACTCTCTTACTGAACACTTTTGAAAGACTATATACTTACCAATTATTTCATTAGTATGTGTTCATGGGAGCAGGGCCTGGGGCAAGAGGACAAATGGAGACTCACACATCATATGCCCAAGTATTTAATTTCAAATTTCAAATTAAGCTTAAAATTTTTAAGTTAACATTTTAATTTATTTCAAATGTATTCTACAGAAAACTTAAAATTTATTTAAACCTTATTAAAATTTTTATAAAAACAAAACTATTCTCAACTTTAGCTTTCATAGCTTTCAATGTCCATCTCATTGATAATGTAGTCAGTATCACATTTCACACATGTAATGTCTCAGCCTAGTAGTATAAAAATATAAGAATAATAGAAATTGTTTAATTTTACAAAACTTTAGCTACCATGCACAACTGTTGCAAATACTGTGTGCTACATTTAATGCATCTCCAGAACTCTCTGGTACCATGAGATTTAATTCAAAGGGAAGTCAATGTTTAGATGTTTGGCACTAATGGGAAAAAATACTTCCTTATGCACCAATTTATTGAATTCATACTATGTCAGAGGGATTTGACAATTCAATTACTTTGCCTTTTCTCGTAAGCTTTTTCACCTCTCAAATCCTCCTGTGTTCTGAAGCAGAGTCCCTCTCTGTAGTCGACAAAGACACAATCCTCAAACCGTCATGGTATCTGGACACAGTCACCCTTTGTTTCATAAAGACATAGGGAAAGAGATGTGAAGAAGCATATCCCTGGACCCGAGTAGTATTAGTTCCAAAAGGAAGGTGGCAAATATTTATGGTTTTAGGCTAGACAGAGTCAGTACTGAGAGCCAGATCTTCAGTGACAAAAGCACTCCTGGGTTCTTGACTATATTTGTCTATGTGTGTGTCCTTGGGATATATGGAACCCAGCCCAGGGACTCCTCCTGCTCAAGTCTAAGGGCAGTCCTGGCAAAAGACGAAGGAGCAGAACAGTCAGGAGATAGGGTAGCTTGGATGTTCCCCACTGGAAGTTAAGTCCAGTAAGGGCACCAATTTCTCTATGTATTATGCCCTACTGTATCCCAAGCTGAGAACAGTGTCAGGCACATGGTACATATCCAAGAAACATCTGTTGCGTGAACGCATTGCTGGCTGAATGACTAGCATAGTGGTAGTGAATAACGCTTGACTGTTCCAAACACCCACTGAAAACTTAGGGGTAGCCATTCAGGTGGCAGTATCTCCTGATGCCATGACACTTCATTTTTAAAAATAATAGTTGTTAAATGACTCTCCTTGTAAGAATTCTCTTGACCATATTAAGATGGTAAAAATGAATCATTTGTGCACTTCAGTTTAACTCAACTTCCTAAATGTAGAACTTTTCCCAGGTATCACATAACTTCGATATCATAGTCCATGTGTTACTTTGACTTAGGCTGATGTATTTAGTGATGCTGGTAACGTTGCCATAAGAGTCTCAGAAAGGCCTGTCTGAAAACTGCCTCAGAAGCAGGCCGTGCTCTGCATTTGCAAGCAGGGAGCTGCTCGGTTGTTTCTCTGCAGGGACAACAGTATTGTTTTTAATTGTCTATTTTAATAGGCCTGAATAAAATACTCTTCTGTATTATTTGATCTGCATCCCCTCGTGGGATCTCTCCCTGCCTTCTTTTTACCACTGTGACAGTTTCCTATTTAGACATTTAGTTCTTTCGACAAGGGCTCTTGATTATCAATGGCAGTGACTGTTTCTCCCTCTACTGATGTTCAATCCTAGTCGTCCCTGACCTCTGGGATACTTTGCAAAAAAAGGCTGAGCTTTGGGAGTCTGGGATGAATGAAATTTCATGAAATAGCAAACAACAGCAAAAACAAAATCAAGCACATGTTTGATTTAATCAATTAAATGAATCTGGATTGATTTTTTTTTTTTACTGTTCCTAGGAGTGCTCATAGGCAACCAGGATTAACCCTAGTTTAACCACACCCAACCTCCACTAAATGGATACTTTGACAAATATAGGACCATATTAGAATGACGTTCTGGTAAGACAGTTTTCTCCTAGGAGAAGTATTTGGCCAATTCAGGATGATGTAATAAAACATGATCAGGGCTCAGAGGCAGGAGATGTTAATTTTAGTACCAACTCTGCCACTATGTGAGTGTGTGGCCTTTGTCAAATTATATAGTTCTTTGTCTAAAATCATAAGCAAGTTGAACTAAGTCCCTCCTTGCTTCTACTTCTATGACTGCTGGCAAAGCATTCTTGGCTGTATACATATGCTGCACTTTTATTTTCATAGCAGATTTTGACTTCTGCTTTGCATCTCCTTATATATTTGAAAAGATTTATGCTCCTTCTTTATTTGAAGTTTGAGGTGACTCCACTGAAGAATGAGCCTGTATAACTGAAATGTACATAGCCCCCATGACTTTATCATTGGAACCTGGCTAAGAAATGGGTAAAGATGAAGAGGTTAGCTTTGCAAAACTCTTTGGTGGATTAATTCCATTTTCTGAATTATTGTTATCCATACTGCACTTTGCTATTCACACAAGGGATCCCCTTTTGGAAAGACAAAGCCAGGAAGCCCTAAACAAAACTGAAGACAGGAAGTTGTCTTTGGGACTGGCCCCTACCCTCTCCTTTATAGACCTCCTTTAGTGTCCAAGGTCTTCAAGCTGCTTTGTACTCTAGGCAGCTGTTCCTACCTCACCACCCAGGCCTAAAATCCTTAGGTTATACTGTGCTCCAAGATCCCTCAGGCAAGTTGGATGACAAATAATAATGTTAAAAATGTATCCTGCCACTCTATGTGGTTTTGGCAGCTCTAGGCACGTGGCCACATTTAGCCAGTCAGAGCAATCCAACCCTCCTGGACAAAATGATTGGTTTAGGGATAGACATGTGTGCCAAGGAGGAAAAATCAGACTCTTCCCTGGCACTTTTGCCAGAACTCTCAGGAAAAATGCTTGCTCTCTTCTCACTGAGATGTCAGGTATAAGGACAGTAAGCCTAAGGCTGCCCTTAGCCATCCCTGCTGCCATGTGGGAAACTGGCCTAGAATGAAGCCAACACAGAGGGAAGCAGAGCTAAGAGACGGAGAGTGATGACTAATTCCTGATGGTATCTCCCAATTACATAAGTCTATAAATGGCCATCTATTCTAATTTGAGTTGTTTCTTTTCCTTGTGTAAAAAAATTTCCTAAATTCACCTTATTCTCATGATTGATCCATTTTTAACTACCTTCCTTACATCTCAGAGGAAATCTCACTGGACACTCACCTCTCTTCCTCCACAGTTCTCTACCTATTTCTCCCCCTATTTATAGGCCTATCTATTCCTTTGGTTATCCAGGATCGTACCTTAATCTATTTCCTGTCCTTTCTTTCCACAACCAGTTGTTGCCAAATCCTATCAACTCTTCCATTGAAACATCTTATGGATCCATCCCCTCTACTCGGTCCTTCTCCCTTGGGTGCATTTTCTATACTTCAGTCAGTCCTGAAGGAGCGGAAATTTCAGCATCTTCTCTCTACTCTGCCTTAGCCCAAAGAAAGGTGGATATATCTAATCCTGTAAATATCCTCTTTCCTTACTCTTCCCTAAGGGAGAAGAAGTGGCTGGTCTGAGTCAGTGGGCATCTTTGAGGGCATATTTTACATATGGACCAAGTGACCATGCCTAAACTCAACCTCCTTCTTTTTTATCCTGGACCTATGAGACATGGGCCCTCTTCTGGGCTTCCTTGCTCCATTTGTCAGCTCCTTTCTTGTTCTGCCTCTTTCCTTGTTCCTTTGTCTCCATCTGCATCTAAGTGGGTAAGTCAGCTGGGTCTGCTCTGTGGGTCTGCTCTCTGCTCTGATAGGAATCTGCTCTGATTCCTATCCAAATCAGTGGATAGGAATCTATAGTCTCACATAGGCTTTGAAGTTTAAAAATGGGGTTTCCAGTAAATGAAACTGCAGAAAATCCTAACATGAAGGTAAGGAGATGTTGAATATTGTTAGCAGCTATTTAAAATTAATATTAATTTCTTTTTTGATGACTGTAGCTTTGTAGTATAGTTTGAAGTCAGGGAGCCTGATTCCTCCAGCTCTGCTTTTCATTCTCAAGATTGATTTGGCTACTCGGGGTCTTTTGTGTTTCCATACAAATTAAAAATTTTTTTGTTCTAGTTCTGTGAAAAATGCCATTGGTAATTTCATAAGGATTGCTTTGAATCTGTAGATTGCCTTGGGTAGTATACTTATTTTGACAATATTGATTCTTCCAATCCAAGAACACAGTATATCTTTCCATCTGCTTGTGTCATCTTCGATTTTTCATTACCTCCTTTTTGAAGCATTTCTTGACCATCTTACCACCCACCCACTGTCATCCATCCTGGAAGAACTAACCCCTCTCCTCGCTGCTCCTTAGAGTTTGTATAGACCACTTTCACAGAACATACGTTATTTTGTAATTTCCCTTTTTTGTTCAGTCTCTCTCCTTTTACTGTATCATAACTCCTTGAGGGGAGGTTTCTTCTCTTACTCGTCTTTGGATTCCAACTGCCCTATTCAAAGTGTGAGACATATTTTTTACCTTGTATTATGTTTAGAGACTTCTTTCACTCCAACAAGAATATAAGGTTTTTGAGGGCAGGAAGTATGTCTAATTTATATTTGTACTACTTCACTTCTTCTCAGTAAGTGTTTGTATAATGAACAAATAAAGAACAATTCCCAATACCAGACCAGGTGAGGCTGGGATTAAAGGAAATAGACCAATTTATGCAAACATAGCAACTCTTAGGGTTTACCTGGTGTTAGCCTGGCCCATTTCCTTCAAGGAAGGGACTCATTTTGATCCCATCTATTCTCCTATGCTCTTTCCATTAATCCTCTATACATACTCTTTCAAGTTGGCAAGAGAAATTCTTTAAAAATTCCCCAGAGTGGTGGGGTGAATGGGCAAATTCCATCTTTATTCCTGGATGGTCTTACAGCTGCTTCTGGTTCGTTTTGCACTTCACAATCCTTGGCTTCCTGCCTTCCTGACCCCCTGCTTTGGCTTCCACAGCTTGATTCCTGTGTTCAGCCCGATCTTCTGATTGATATCTCGGTTCCAGCTACCACTCCCCAACTTGACGTTTTATGCCCTTCAGCTTCACAGTACGTGGTCAAGTGTAAGAGGTGCCCTTTCCCCATGCCCCACAGTGGTCCTAAGGGGCCCATTCAGGGCCTGCTCAGCCCTTGCCTGACTCCCACCCAAAAGAGAAAAAGGATCCATCATAACCCTAAATTCCCATTGTGAGGCCTCAGCTCACTGAGAAGTAGCATTCCGATTGCATTAGTCACCTGTATTAGATTTTATGAGTAGGCTGGGTGCACTGGTTTCATCTTGCACTGGTGGTGTAAGATGGGTTAACTTTATTAAACATGTTGTACTGTAAATATGTATGACTCCTTAGAAACCATCAGTTTGCCAAGTCATATTGAGTCATTCATCTGGGGGACAGCTGAAGGGGTTAATTTAAAACAGCTGCATCTAATTGGGACTAGCCTATACTTCCTCTGAAGAGGGCATAGGAAAGACCAGGCCCAAAAAAAACAGAAGGAGGTCTCAGATGGAGAGAGGAGTTTTCCAGAAACCAGGATGAGTCTGAGCAGAGTCTGGATGCTCTGAGAATCAGATCTACTAATCAGATTAAAGTGGGTTGTGGTTAGATATAAAAGTCATCCTAATGTGGCATTATACAAAAAGAATACATAGAGATTAAGGTGTAAAGCTTGACTAGTTATATAAATTATGAACAGTGTACCTTTTCTGTTTAAAATATTCCTCTTTTGTTCTTTCTGTAACTTGGTACTCCTTATCTTACTTACATTTTAAAGTTAATTTGGAAAAATATGAATTAACTGAAATGAAGATGATGGGTTTTTTCCTTATTCATTTTAGTATAAAGTAAAAATGTGTATCTATTGTTTCTGTAAGTAGAAAACAGTGAATTTACTAATTATAATAATTATATGCCATCATATCAAAGTATAAATGTGTTATCCTGATATTTCTCAGTTTTTCATCCATAAGGCATTAAGTTCCTGTTCTTTGCTGTAATATCCAAGTAAAGAAACGATATATGGTTTTCTGTATGGCTTCCTCTGTCGCTTAAGCTGCCATGCCTACACTGCTCGTTGCTCAGGGAAGCCAAGTCAAGGTTGTTTGTGTTGATGTGGCTACTGATTGAACCATTTACAGGGTGCCAGGTGACCCATGAAATCATGGCACTTGGTTGAGGAGTCCTGCAGCCTAACTTAAGCAAATAATGCTTTTGTCAGATTTTGGACTAGAGAACATGTAGAGAATTATCCAGTTTGGTATGAGAGAAGAACGGCACATTCAAAGAAAGATAAACACTCTGTGGCCAAAAGGGAGTCAAGATACCAAGAGATGCCTTGATCTTCACAGCCTTCCTGACAGCAGACGATCCTTTAAGGTGATCTAAAGAAATCCCTGTTTCTTGCAATCAGGAGAAGCTTCTAGTTCCTTGCTGCTCAGTGTAGTCCACAGACCAAAGCATTGCCTTCAAGCATTGGAAGCTTCTTAGAAAATACAGTGTCTCAGGTTCCACCCCAGACCTGCTGAGAAGAAACTGCATTTCAGCAAGGTGCTCAGGGAATTTATATTCACCTTTAAGTTTGGGAAGCTTCATTCTAGTACACCTAGTGTAGCAGACTTCTGTTACTCCTCAACATTCATTCTCTTCCAAAATACAGTTGATCCTTGAACAACATGGGGTTAGGGGTGCCGATCTTCCGAGTAGGAAAAAATCTGCTAATAATTTATGGTTGGCCCTTTCTATATATATGGTTCCTCCACATATGCGGTTCCTCTTGTGCCTCCACATCCGTGAATTCGACCAAACATGGATCCTGTTGTATGGTAGTATCTACTATTGAAGAAAAAAATGCTGAAACAAGTGGACCCATGCAATTCAAAGATGTGTTGCTCCGGGGCCCACTGTAATAGAATCTTAGTTGGTCATACTGGCGAGTCCTCAGCTCCACATTTACCTAGCTCCCTTACAGCTAGGTGAGACTACATTCTGGCCACTGGGATGACTGGAAGAGTGATGGGAGCCACTCCCAAGTCTTGCCTTTACAATGGCTTGGTCTTCCCTCTGGCTGTGAGATGGGAAGAATTATGGCAACCGCTTTGGACCCACAAGCGGAAGTCACAAGTTGTGGGTGTCAGAGTCAACTACAGCACACAGCTGCCCCCCAACTTCTGGACGGTTGAGAGAGAAACAAACGCCTTTTTTATTCCAATCATTGTAAATGGGGGTGCCTTTAGCTCAGCAGCTTACCATGTACACTTACCCATAGACTAGAATTAACGGAGCTAGTTGAGCAAGTCGGCATTCTCTATAGAATTAAACGTTTAACTTGTCAATAGTGCTAGTCACAGCACTCCAATCTCTCTGCTTTCACTGCCTACATTGAAATGGGCATGAAATAATTAAAAAGCAAACCCCTAGTGGGGGTAGAAATGTAGCACAAAAATTAACCATAGAAGACTTAGTTTTTGGTTAAGGGGCAAAGATGCTCTGATATTAGTACTCACCCAGATGTCGTTTCTCTCCTACAAAAAGCTGGGATTGTCAATAATTCCCCATCCAGCTGAGATTAGCTGAGTTTTCAGGCCATGGTAGGAACCTGGTTATGGAGAATACGCATTACAGAAACAGCCCACCTCCTGAATTTACATAAATCCCCAACTTGGCAAATTGGAACAGAAATAAAACCAAACAATTCCATTTGATGATGTTTATTTTTTAAAATATGAACTTCCAGTAATGTTAATTAGTCAGAGGCTTCTCAGTAATTCATGGCTCTACTGTGTTACAAGGAAACAACCAAATCCGTGTGGGATTTGGAGCATTTTGAGACACAGAATTGCTGAATTACTTGGAATCAGGATGACAAAACAAAAACTCATACCAAACCAGGCATGGAGTCATTTTCTTAATCATTCTTGGCTAAAAGTTTTATGAATGCTGTAGTGGAGAGGAGCAAGAGGTAAAATACCAGATACAAACTCTAATTTTTATACATCTTGATTGTATTGTGTGGAGTTTGCATGTTTGTGTTTAAGGACACTATGCAGAATGGGAAGACCCATCAAATAGCACCCCTTACTGAGTGGGGCCTAAGCAAGCCTCAGTTCTGTGTGCTTGGGACACATAACTCACTTGTCTCTACTGGAAATGCCCACCAAAAATGGAGCCAGAGAATGCTAAAAAGGAAATGGTAACTGTAGTTTGTCCCCTTTCCTGGATCCTTTCTGAGGCCAAATTGTCTCCACTAAACTCCCCATGAAATACCTTAATCCCCCTAAAATAGTTGACCTTCATTTCTATAATCTATTCTCTGCTGTGTCACCTTCCAATTTAAATTTTCTCATTCTTTTTCATTGTCTAATTTTCTTTAATAGTGCACTGAAGCCATAGGGGGAGTGGGGGAATAACACATCCTTCCCACTCTAGAAGGTCATTTTATTGCCTTTCTTCAGGTTCCCAGGTATGAAGATGAGATTTGTTTATGGTTAAAACAGACTGAAGGTTATTTTTAATTCTTATTACTCAATACCCTTGTCTAAAATCAGACTCAGTCATTTATGATTACTTGTATCTCTAATTCGAGGGCAATTTTTATCCTGCCTTTGGAGCTGATGGCTAAGGTACAACAACAATAACAACTGACCCCTGTATCATACTTCACAGTTTATTAAAAGCTTTTTATGTATCTTCTCTTTGGATCCTCACAACCATCCTGTGAGACAAGTAGGGTTATTAAGTCTTTTTCACAGATGCGTATATTGAGCCCTCAGATAGGTAATTTACCTGAGACACAAAGCTAGAAACTCAAACTGAGGTGGTTTTGTCTCAATCCCAAGCTCTTTCCATTCTCCCGCTTCATGTGATCATGATTATTCCAGCATGACCACCATCTTCAAGGCAGTCATTGAATCCTGAGTCCTTTCTACGTTCCTGACTTAGAGGGCTAAGTACACCATCTCGTTTAATTTCCATAATAGCACATATGGTCCTTTATCAATTAGGAAAGCTTTGAGCTTCCAGCAGCACAAGAGCTCACTAGCAATGGCTTAAGCAAACAGGGAAGTGTTCTCACATTGGAGTCCAGAAGGAGGAGAGTACGAGCATTGTTTTGGTAACTCATTAGTCCCAGGGCTCTAGATCGAGTCTCTTGCTCTTCCATTCATGATTGTATAATGACCACAAGAGCCTAGAGCACTGTGTCATCACATGATTGCCTCCAAAATCCGAAATCAGGAACCAGGACAAAACTTTTCTCCTCCTGAATTTCCCCTTATCAAGGAAGCTCCCAGCTGACTTTCTTCATCTCATTGGTCAACCATGCTTATCCCTAGGCCAGACACTGGGCCTATTTTCCTTGAGATCAAGGAATCTCTGCCCAGGAACTAAACAAAACTTGGGTTCCATTCAGAGCCTGCCCTGCAGAAGCTAGAATATAGCCCGCACTCTGTACAGCCAACACGTCAAGCTGTGTGACCCAGCTGTGTCAGTCCAGAGGAAGGGGACCCCTTTGCAGTTTGCCTATTGGGTTGCATTTTCATAAATTACTGGAAGGCCCAGTGCCAGTTAAAAGTGGCCCTGGCATATTAATGAAGAAGACGGTAGTGGAATTTTTGCATTTAGTGGGCATGCAATGGAATCTGTCACTGGAAGTTATTAATCACTCCATTTTAAAGATGAGAAAACCAAGGCATGGGGAAATTAAATTATTTGCCAAGTATATACAGCTGCTAACTCACAAAGTGGAACTTGAAAATGAGTTTTGCCTGACTCTGAAGCCCAGATTCCCATCACTGGTATAACTGCTTTTCTTAAATAAAGCCTAATATTAGCCCTGCAAATTGACATAGCATTGTAGTCCTTAAAGCTACATAAAACTGATTCCTGAAGGAACTAGACTCCTGATTAATAAAAAATGGAAAACTGATCAAACTGCTAAAAGTCACTTTTAGGGACTTCCAATGTGTCATTAGTTATAATTAGGGCCAAGGACACTGAACACTGTGTATACTGGATTGGTAAAAATTCTTAGAGGCTTTTGGCCTTTACTGACTTGCTAGAATCATCCTTTCAGAAGAATTAGAGATTCCAATTCTAGTTGCCAAATCTACCAACAATCTCCTTTGTGACAATCCGTATTCACCTACCTCCATTTTTTCCTCAGGCTAATAATTTATGTCAGTTGGAGCTCAGTGTTTTATGAACCAAGGGTGAAATTATTAAATTTTATTGTTTGTGATTCCTTCCTTAAGTTATATTCCTGTAATTGCAAACTGACTGCATTCCCCAACCTCTATTTTGAATTTATTACTAGCCTTCTTACTGCCTTTTTAGATCTCAGAAGTAAACTTCAAATATTTACAAATCTCAATTTCATGTTTTCCCTTTCATAAATCTGTGGGCAAATTCGGTGCTGGAGATAGAGAGTAATAAATATGGATATTTATGTATTGTGCCAGCAGGCGCTGCACAAACTTTCCCGTGTAGCTTGGTCAATGAGCTTCAGTCTTGACCTGTAACACTGGTTCTAGTCTAATCCTGAGGCTCATATTAACAGAATCATTATAAAACATCTGGTGACTTGTATATACAAAAACCCTTCCCTCATTCCTTCAGTCATAATTTGAAATCAGACAAGTTTAGTGGGTACATATGTTCTCCATGTTGGCAGAAGAAAGGGAATCAAGGGCATTTACACGGTTTACTACAGTTACCTTTTAAGACAGGGACGTAATGATGACCCATCCTAGTTTTAAGGTTATGACCAAACTTGCAAGTGCTATAAAAAGCTATTATTTTTGAAGATCTCTTATTCCAAGTATATTTAATGTGCTTAGAGAAGTGAAATATAGAAGTTCTAGAAGAAAATACAGTGGAATTAAAAAACAATTGTATAGTGGAGAAGGTTTTACTATACATGACAAGAATGCAGAAGCCATAAATAAAAGGCTGCTAAATTTTGCTACTTAAAAATTTAATATTTATATGACAACAGCACCCAAAACAAAGTCAAAGACAAATGACAAACTGAGGAAAAATATATGCATCCCATAGAGCAAAGGGCTATTTTTTTAATATGCAAGAAGATCTTATAAATGAATACAAAAAGATGAATAACTCAATTATAAAAGCAGATAAAGAACATGAATAGGAAACTTACTAAAAACAAATAAAAATGGTGAAAAGAGAATGAAAGAAAACAGGCTTAACATTATTAATTCAAGAAATGAGGATATAAACAATAAGATTTTTTTTTAAACATCAGATTGGCAAAAATTAGGAAGTTGTGATAATACCCAGTGTTGGCAAGGGTGTGATCAATAGGCCCTTTCTTGCATTGTTGGTGGGAGGATAAATTAGTGAAGCTATTTAAAGGGCAATTTGGTGGAATTTAGAAAAATGAAAAATATACTAGTACCCTTTGACTTGGCAACTCCTTTTTAAAAATAACCTACTTTTCTTGCCCTGTGTACAAATATATGTGTGTATGAATGCTCATTTCGGCATTGTTTGTACTTTCAAAAAGCTTTAAACAACTTTCCTGTCCATCAGTAAGGCATTGGTTAAATAGTGATGGAACATTCCTACATAGAAAGTAGGAAAATTTTTGAAGCCTAAATAGTTCTATATGTCCAAGACTAGAGGGAATTCTCTTTAATCATTACGTGCATATTCTTGTAGTAACAAGATTGCGAAGTAAAGCAAAAATCATTATAACATGAAAATATTCACTAAATAACTGGTCACTCAAATATCTTTCCTTGCCATCTCTGCCCATCAAATGATGAGAACAGCTCAAACCCTACCCACATCAAGTGTTGATCTGATAGTCTTAGACTAATCAACAAAAGAAGAAAAAAACAATAATTAACTGAGATCCTTGGGAAAACTGATAAAACCCAGAAATAGCTTTGTACAAATGACTGTCCTTAAGATAATGCCGTGAAAATTAAATATGAGTGGAAGGATATTATATTAAACTATCATACAATTTGAGGGGGAAAAGGACCCATCCCCTCACTTCTAGCCATGAACACTTGATTTATTTTCTCCTTCTAAGAAATACCACAAGGTTGCAATTATAATCTAATTTAATTTTTTAAATGAGAAATAAATTTTCATGATTTTTAGGCTTTTTTAAAGATTAAGTCCCAATCTAATTCTCACTGTTAACTATTATATTTTGGCCTCAGTTTTAGGAGACCTTTTTGCAACTCTGGTTATACTGATACAACCTCCTGTATATTAAATGAACAGAATAGATTGCCAAATTGTCTTCTCCTGCTTGGGTAAAAATTATATACATATATAAGCATATATATAGATACACCTATATATGCATATATACATATACACACATATGTATACATATACTTGTATATACATAGAGCATTCCCAGCAAGATACACAAGAAACTGGTGATAGTAGCATCTCTTAAGCAAGAAACATGGGGGATTGCATGACAGAGAAGGAGACATTTACAGTTTTCTATGATTTCTTTGCACAATTTTTGTGTGAGCATATATTAATTTATCATTTAAAAAAATCTAGTTAACAATTAATTAAAAGCATGATCAAAATGTAAGTCAGAACTAATTCTATCAACAGGCGTTTTCAATTATTGTTGAAGATTATCTTATATTGAATAGGAATTCACACAGGGTGAATAAGAAAGCAAATATTTCACCAAAACAATCCTGTAGCTTTAATAAAAATTCCCCCGATTGTCAGGATAGAGCCAATCATTCACACAAAATGTCCCACAGCCATTGTTAAATTTATGAAGGGATCTATACCCCTATAATTTTTTCTATAGTATTTATTTCCTGCATCTCATAAATTAGTCATCTAAAACTTCCCAGTTTGAAAATGACCCCCTCCCACAGTAAATTAGGTCTGTTTTTGAGTTCCCCAAGCTCTTTCTGGAGATGTAAGCTGTGTCTGCACAGCCCTTAGGGTCAAGAACAGACACTACACTTGTTCTTGGAGGACCTTTGCCCTCTTAGAAATCATGTCATTCACACACTTTCCCTTTTCTCTCTCTTTCCTTACCTCCCTCACTCCTCTCCTCCTCCTAGCAGATGTACAGTTCATCATCACCGGCCTTGCCAGCCCTCCCAGCGCCTGGGTTCCTGAGCAGTCCTGAACCTGGGCTGTCTTTGTGAACTGCTCCAGGTCATGTGTTTAGAGAGCTGCCTTTGTTCCCCATCCAATTAGCTTTGTTAATTGCTAGGATAGATCATCTTTATTGAATGCTTACCATGTACTAGGCATGACGCTGAGCACATTTGTCAAGATGGGTTCTCAAAAATCATTCCCATTTTACAGACGAGGAAGCTACCAAAATATGATTCTGATCCAGGACGATGGGGAATAACTGCAACTAGTCAAAAAGCACCCAATGTTTAATTAGTCCATCCGCAAATTTTGTCTAGAATCCAACCATTTCTCATTACCTCCCCAGCTGCCACACTGGTTCCTGCCACCATCATCTCTCGCCTCCAACTGGCCATTCTTGTTCCCTTGTCTGCTTCTTTAAAATCTTTAAATGTGAGCCAGGGTTTATGGCTTCTCTGCTTCCCATCTTACCCTAAGGAGAAACAAAGTGCTTACAATGGCCTATAAGGCCCGACCTGACTTTCTCTACCTCTCTGAAAGCATCTACTACTATTTGCCTCTTAGTACACTTTGCTCCACCCACACTACTTTTACAACTCCCGATTTATGAATTTCAGAAAATAGATTAATTCCATTTCTGTGATATGCCCAAATAACTCTGGTTTTGAAACAGATTGGAAACCGGTGTTGCACTGTGAGTTTGTTTATTGTCTCTCTAGCCCCAACTAGAATGTAAACTCTGCAAGGTCAGAAACTATCTGCTTTATTTGCCTCTGTTTCTGGTGACTAGAACAGTGACTGACACATAGTATGTTTTGAAGTATTTGTGGATTTATGAGTGAATAAGTGGGAAAAAACACATGCTTTGGAATCAGATAGAAATGGGTTCAGGGACTTCCCTGGTGGTCCAGTGGTTAAGACTCCACGCTCCCAATGCAGGGGGCCCAGGTTTGATCCCTGTCAGGGAAATAGATCCCACATGCCGCAACTAAAAGATCCCGCATGTCACAACTTAAGATCCCGCAAGCCGCCAAGGGCAAACTGGTGTTCATTGAAATCATTCAATAAATGTTTCTTGAGCATCTACTATGGTGCATACTCTGGTATACAAAGATGAATGAGTTATTATGCATACCCTCAAGGAACTCATTTCAATATAATGGTTCATTTAATAAACCAAGAATAATAAGACTCGGCAGAATGAAAAGTTCTCCTCATAGAGTATGAAAATGTTAATCCTGCATTGATCACTATTTTCCCTTACACCTGTGAAAATTATTACCTTAATATTCTTAGGTTTTATATTTTTCAATTATGCCTTAAATATATAGCCAAACATTCGGATAAACACAGCAATCTATATCCATTCAGATTCAATTAGTATCATTAAAATTTCAGGGTTTCTTTTTTCTTCCTAGTAATATCATATTAAATTTGTAGTTTTTAAAACAAACTTTATAAAGATAGCATGAAAAAGTTTATTTTTAGGACTGTTGATTTTTTTAGTTTACAATGTTGTGTTTAATTTTTGCTGTACAGCAAACTGACTCAGTTATACATATATGTATTCTTTTTCATATTCTTTTCCATTATGGTTTATCACAGGATATTGAATATAGTTCCCTGTGTTATACAGTAGGACCTTGTTGTAGGTCTGTTGATTTTTAATGAACAAATGATGAAGGGTATATTTTTTTATAAATTTTTTTTTTTAA
Source organism: Balaenoptera acutorostrata (assembly GCF_949987535.1). Taxonomy (NCBI): domain Eukaryota; kingdom Metazoa; phylum Chordata; class Mammalia; order Artiodactyla; family Balaenopteridae; genus Balaenoptera; species Balaenoptera acutorostrata. Next base: position 58,567,083 of record NC_080069.1, on the reverse strand, counting down.
TTTTATTTATTTATTTATTTATTTATTTATTTATGGCTGTGCTGGGTCTTCGTTTCTGTGCGAGGGCTTTCTCTAGTTGCGGCAAGTGGGGACCACTCTTCATCGCGGTGCGTGGGCCTCTCACTATCGTGGCCTCTCCCGTTGTGGGGCACAGGCTCCAGACGCGCAGGCTCAGCAATTGTGGCTCACGGGCTTAGTCGCTCCGCGGCATGTGGGATCTTCCCAGACCAGGGCTCGAACCCGTGTCCCCTGCATTGGCAGGCAGATTCTCAACCACTGCGCCACCAGGGAAGCCCGAAGGGTATATTTTTAAGTGGGATGAATTAAAAACAAATTTTATCCATTTGAAAAAACGTTCATTTTTAATTTACCACTGTGTTTTTTTTTTTTTTTTTTAAGGATTTTCTTTTATTTATTTATTTATTTATTTATTTGTTTATTATTTTTGTCTGTATTGGGTCTTCGGTTCGTGCGAGGGCTTTCTCCAGTTGCGGCAAGCGGGGGCCACTCTTCATCGCGGTGCGGGGACCGCTCTTCATCGCGGTGCGCGGGCCTTTCTCTATCGCGGCCCCTCCCGTTGCGGGGCACAGGCTCCAGACGCGCAGGCTCAGCAATTGTGGCTCACGGGCCCAGTTGCTCCGTGGCATGTGGGATCTTCCCAGACCAGGGCTCGAACCCGTGTCCCCTGCATTAGCAGGCAGATTCTCAACCACTGCGCCACCAGGGAAGCCCAACCACTGTGTTTTCATTAAATAGGGAATCATGGATCTGCGTTCAGAAAAGTGAATATCAATGAAATATAGCACACACAACAGTTGAATGGTCCCTAAATTGTTATTACTATTATTTCAATTATTTATGCAGTAAACTGTATAATATAACAATAATATTAAAAGATAAATACAGACCTTAGCTCCCTGATGTGCTTACTTCTTCCTCCAGATCATAGTTACAATTAACCAGAAGCTGGAATTCCAAGTCTTATTGAGAAATATTTCACTCGCTTTTGAATCATACCACCTCCTTCTCTGAGTCTCCCTACTGTACGCTACATCTGATGAAATATTTATTTGAACAAACAAAATGCATATGTACAAATAAATACAAATGTCAGGAGCTGACACACAAATGCAAACACATGTCTTTACCCATACCTTCCATTTGACAGCATGACAGGCTAAAGAGCGTTTTGAATGGAAACTATGCATAAAGCTCTAAAACAAATGACTAGACAAAAGCGCTGTAATCAGTTTAACGTCTTTAGAAAATCTGCTTTCCTCTAAAAGTGTGATTCTTTGATGACTTGTAGTGGCAGGACAGGTAAAGAAGGAATGGATGCCTGGAAGCCATGAATGGCAAGAGAGCAACTGAAAACGGCCGCCCTCCAGCCCCATCACCTGACCCCATTACTTGATTGTGGAAGAATTAAGGGCAAGTTTCTGAATCTTCCTGCATCCGGATGCCAGGAAACCAATCATCGCCCTCCCATTTTGTTGGGCCATTAACAGAGCCTCAAACTCTATCTCTGTCCAAACGAAAGCACAAAGAAAATAATTTTTCATCTGAAGAATCATCTTAAGATCCCCAAATGGAAAGTAAGGGGAGCAGTAAACCTCTTAAACTCCAGTTTGGCAGCTCTAACACAGCGCATTAAGGTAAGATGGTTATTTACGGCAGAAGAAGGGAGCGAGAAGAATTCCATGCCCAAGTGAGAGATGGATGGACAAAGAGAAGATGGGAGACCGGTTGCCTCACCCCCTGCACCATTCAAACAAGCAGGGAAATCATTTTAATCAAGAACCAGGTGCCACAAATACTCAAATGCAAAGCCTTCACTTTTAACGCAGTCACCCAGATAATGCAAGCAGAGCGTACATTTTTTTCCTCCGCAAACAGAAAATGATTGCCTCAGAATGCCCCTTAACGCTGCCTGTAAGATCTTCTCTGGGGCTATCCGAAGCCTACGCCCTTCTGCCCATTCTGCCCTCAGCCCCTCAACGACCTTTTCTCTCCCGCTCGGGCGCTCAGGGCTTTCCCCGGGGCTTCCGGCGGGGGAGGATGTGACTTCCGGCTCCCTGCCTGACTGGAACTGGGGGTTCGCTTCGCGGGCGGATCCTCCGCTCTCCTGTTTTATTTTCCTTCCCTAGAATTGGAAGCAGAAAGTAGAGTAAGGAAAAAAGTTCTCTTTCAGGGCGCTCTTCGTCCTGCTTCCCTTGGGAAGGGGGTAACGGGTCTGTTTCTTGCTGTGCCTCAGGGCTTGTGGGAGCCTAGTTCCCCGACCAGGGGTCCAACCCGGGCCCTCGGCAGTGAGAGCGCAGCACGCCAACCACTGGACCGCCGGCGAGTTCCCCCACAGGTGAGGCTCGGTGGCATTCTTCGGAGTTTCCAGGGCTCCCTCTGGAATGAATCCCCTCCCCGGCCTGGGAGGGAGCCTGACCGCCTCTTCTTGCCTGTGCCCCAGTCGGAATCTTTTCCAGTTCTCAGCCAGGCCAGCACTTTCCGCTGAACAGAGATCTAGACCCCAAGTGGGGGAAACCTGGGCTGTTTCTGAGGCAAATGACGGCCGTAATCATTTTCAGAGCCATCGTTTCCACCTGGGAAGGGACTTGAGGGGGGCAGCGCGGCGCTCCACGAATATTTATGACGGCGCAGATCAGCTCGCTCTTTGCTGTGTGTGGCAGAAGGCGGCTGAAAGCTGCACCTCTGAGGTAACAAAGTAACCCCCGCCTGGGAGGGGGGGAGGGCAGGGGTGCAGAGGGGGGGACGCAGAGAAGGGAGGCGGCACGTTCCCGCCCGCCCGGCTTTCCCGGCAGGAGCGGCCGCGAAGCCCGCTCCCTCAGACTCCATCTCCTAGGAAGCTGGGGAAGAAGAGGTGTCCCCTGTCACCCGGTGTTGGTGTTGGGGGGAAGGCTCATCAGGGGGATCTAAGAACACACTCTCGAACCCTCGGCTGTTAGTACTGCCCAGCTCCAGACTTTCTCCGCTTTAAATACGTCTTCTTTCGTAATCCAGGGCCACGCATCTCTAGGCGGGAAACTGGCCGCCATAACCTGCCACTCCCCAGCGTGGTGATGATGAGCCCTCCACTGGGCCCCTTTACTTGGCAGGGTGAGAGTTGTTACAAAACCCAGGAGGGAGAATGGCTTTTTATACGATTGCTGCAGATCCACGTGGTATTGGATTAATCACATTGCTCCCGAGGAGTGAGGCATGTGCTGGGAGAACTATGGGGCTGAGAAGCTGGAACTCTTAGGTCCTAATCCCACTGACCGGGATCCTGGAACCCCTCCTTTCTCCAACCCCAGTGGTTCCCAGAGTTTTTTGGAAAAGTACGCAATCCTTTTTGTAAAGGTAGTGTTCTCAGGAATTTTAAGATACGAACAGATCAAAGCAGGGCTGTGGCAGTTGAAGGGACTGGGGGACATGGAGCCCTGGAGCCCCACCCCTTTCTGTCAGAGGAGGAGCAAGAGAGGGAACAGCCGCCCTAGGTGCCTCTGCGAGATCCTGGGGGGTCTTCAGAACAATTTGAAAATCGATGAACTAGATGACCTCTAAGATACCTTTCAGTTTTTCTGATCTCATCATTTAAAATGTCTTCCTTCTAAAGTGCCCGGATTGATAACTGGTGTATTTAGGAGTAGAAGGGGAATGGAGGAAAAAGGGAAGAGAGGGCCATCCTTGTCGATTTGGGTCTTACAGGGCAGGAGTCCCAGACTGGAAGAATGTCAGAGGTTTCAGCAGTGTTCATCATGCTGGGTCACTGTTTGTTTTGGCCTTTTTCATCTGTGTGCAGCAGCAGGGTGAATGAACGTGCTTCATTTCCTCAGCAGCAGGACTGGGTCCCCCTGTCCCCTCCCCCCGGTGAGCGAGTAGTGTGTCATGGTGTTGCCAGGGACAGGCTGACAGTAGTACCAAATTAGGGAAAGGGCCGACTGAGGATTCCTGGCCAAACTGCATCCCCGATGCTCAGCCAGCAAAATCAGTGGAAGTGTGTGTAATCCTGTATAGATGAGGATGGTATGTGCTCGGCCAGCAACGCAGGAAAAAGGATAATCAAGCGGGACAGGGTCTTTAATAAGTGTAAAACTAAACATCATCAAAATGCTGCAATACAATACCAGGGGCTGGAAGTGGTTAGGGTTGTGATTACAAAAAGGGCATCAGTATAGGATGTCATTTCTCGCAAAGATCCAAGAAAACGTCTAGCATTCGTTTTTATAAACAAAGCCATAGCACACTGGAGTAATTTCTATTTCAAACATATAGTCATACCACCTTTATTTAGAACACAGGCGAGGGGATTGGAATGGTATATAAATCTGAGACAAGACTCCGTATTGTAAGTTACTCCACAAAAGAGCAAAGCGCAAGGCCCATTCTAAACAAATACAGGGCTATTCAGCTCCGAAGCATTGTTAATCTTCTCATTAAAAGGCAGAGTCGTTATGTTCCAAATCCTTCTTCCAAAGATCAAATCCAGATTTTCCAGCTCATGAAACAATGGAGTCATTTCTACAAAAACCAGAAGAGAGATAGATGCTAGACAAATATTGCAGACCAGATCATTATAGTTATAGAGACCATGTCTACGTCTGTGTTTGCACACAGACGTAGACATGCATTCTCTACAAGGAAAGTATTAGAAGCAAAGTGATATACTAGCCTATGAATAGAAGACAACGTGAATCAAATATCTTCTCTAGCGCCAACCACTTCTGCTGCTACTGCAACACAGCAGAGCTTTGTGTGTATGTGTGTGTGTGTGTGTCTCCTTTCCATTCCTGGCATTGGTTTAAGAACTACAGTTGTGGCTTGTGACTGTGCCCCAGCATGCCAATCTAGGGTGTTGCTGTTTAGAGTAGTTAGCTTATTGGGAACAAAAGGTATTTGATCTTCTCTCCTCTCCTGAAGCTCAAACTACCTAAATGTAATGTTGGCTTGGCTTTGTGGTGAGAAACAGGCTGAACAGTTGGAAATATCAGCCGAGCTTAAAATCTATGGGTGCCAGTTCATTGTTGGCGACCACACTTTCCCTTGGAGCAAAAATTTTACAGACAAGAATAAGCCTACATTTCCAGATGCATGTTCCCTTTGAAGGAGTTCCCTGAGGGTGGAAGGAGTGGGAAAGAATATGAAGGGGAGGCCTGTGTTATAAACACTCATGGCCTGCCCTCTTTTTCTGTTTCTTCCCCTGAGCGTGTGAACCCAGGAGTAGCGGGAATGAAATGGTTCTACTCACAGAATCATGTGAGGTGGTCAGAGGCAGAAGGGAAGTTCATTGCCAATGTATACTTTTTGGCACCGGCAAATGCTTTTTGATGAAGTTCTAAGCACTAGGCCTACAAATCCCCTGGCTTTTTTGAATGGTGTCAGAGCCTCTCTCACATGTGCTGATGAAAACTATATTGAACCAAAAATCCTTGAGCATTTCCTGTGCCTTTGGGGCTCAGTCCATTAGTGGAAGGAATGTGGAATTTAAAGGGAGAAATTCGCTTCGCTGCTGACCTCTGGGAGAACCGAATGGTACATGAATGAAGTGTTTCATTGATCTAGCACCTATCTGGAGAGAACAAGGGAACTTAAAGACTATTTATCATCAATCAGTATGCAACATATAATTTCCTTGAGGTACATCGGCTTCAGGTGACCTAAGTAGGGAAAGGTGAGTTGCCCTAGGTTCAATGGCAAACTAGTCACAAGAAGTAAGTGTATATTTCTTTGTAAATGGTATAAGAGTCTATAATGCTGATCTTAAACATTAAAGCCTTGCCTGTAACTATTGAGAATCAGATATGGGACTGATGGAGTAAATCTGTGGACCAATTTCCCGTCAGAGAAACTTGGCCAGTAGTGGCACTAAGGCCCCACAAACATTCATCCAATCAGCATTTAATCCAAAACCCCCCCACTATGCTTCCTCTGCAAATGTGGCTTCAGAATAATTCCCCTCAACCCTTTTCTTTCCAACCAGCTTTCTGTTCCTTTCTGTATAGACATTCTGGCATCCAAACTGATCTTGCCCTTTTTGGGAAAAATGATGCAGTGTCATCAAACTGGAGTGGAAAAGAGATGGATTTTTGTTATTATTGTACAGGTCAGGGTCCTGACAGGAAACAGGTGGCATACTGAACTTGGTAATTTGAGGAAAGGTTAATACAGGGAACGCTTACAAAGGTGTTGGCAGGTTGTAAGGAAACTGCAAGAAATAGTGCAGAATCTCAGGGCTGTTGACAACTGGGTGAGCACCTCTGGCCTGAGCAGGTGAGGGGAAGGAGTAGCTGCTAGAACCAGAAGGGAAATAATTGTGCAAAGAGGACTGTGGGTAAAAGGAGATGCAAAACTTCAGTGGACAAGCACAGTGAGCCTTTGGGTGACTCCAAGGGAGTCATGCAGGAAAGAAGTGATGAGAATGAATACAGCAGCCTCACTCTCCTCCCTCCATCTCACCTCCTACTGGTGCTTCTCATTGGCCAAACCCAATGGGAAACCAGTGGTAAATTTAGACCAATGACGCAGTCCTTATAGGTTAGCCTCCAAGGCTTAGGGCAGGGTAGAGAGGATGGAAAGTGAATGTGGAGGGGCAAATGAGTGCTATCGAGCATGGTTAGGCCTGAATTCAAATCCATGCCTATCGATGAACTGTTCATCTTGGGCACGTTATTTAATCTATATTAGCCCTCACTCTGGGGAGACAGTTACTTACAAATCATTTCTGTTCCACAGCCCCAGAACCCATTTCAACTCCAATAAAAGGAAATTGTTAATGTTATAATTTTTCATAACTGGGATGACTTTAAATGACTTTCATATTTACACTACTTACCAAAACGTTCTAACTTAGTAATGTACATTTATATTACACTTTAATGCTTATTTCTTAGTTGTTATTTACTGTGACAACAAAATTTTTAGCAGTTTTATTGAGATACAATTGACCTGCAATAAACTGCACGTGCTTAAAATATATAATATGTTAAGATTTGGCATATGTAGACACCCATGATACCATCACAGCATTAAGATAATAAACATATCTCCCACCCCTAGAAGTTTCCTCATGCGTCATTATGGTCTCTCTCTCCCCCTCTTCCTCATGCCCCCTTCACCATCCATTGATAAGCTTTCTATCACTGTACACTAGATTGCATTTATTAGATTTTTATATAAATATTTAAAAATCTGGTTTCTTTTACTCAAATTAATTACTGGTGATTTATCCATTTTGTAGCATGTATTGATATTTTATTACTTCATAATGCTAAGTAGTATTCCATTCTATAAATATACCACAGTTTATCCATTTGTTTATCCATCCAGATGTTGATGGACATTTGGGTTTTTTTCAGTTTTGAATGTTATGAATAAAGTTACTCTGAACATTCATTGGGATATATGCTTTCATACTTCTTGGGTAAGCAGAATGGCTGGATCATATGGTAAGTGTATGTTAATTTTTTGGGAAACTGCCAAATTGTTTTCCAAAGTAGTTGCATCATTTTACATTTCCAACAGTAGTATATTAGAATTCCAATTCTACAATGGCAGTTCCTCAAAAAATTAAAAATAGAATTACTGTATGATGCAGTAATCCACTTCTGGGTACACACCCAAAACTCAAAACTCAGGGACTCAAGAGATATTTGCACACCTATGTTCATAGCAGCATTATTTGCAATAGCCAAAAGGCAGAAGCAAACCAGGTGTCCACTGATGAGTGAATGGACAAACAAAATGTGGTATACACATAGCATGGATTATTATCCAGCCTTAAAAAAGAAGGAAACTCTGTCACATGCTACAATATGGATGAATCTTTTTATTGAGGTATAGTTGATGTATAATATTATATAATTTTTAGGTGTACAACATGGTGATTCACAATTTTTAAAGGCTATATTCCATTTATAGTTATTATAAAATATTGGCTATTCCCTGTGTTGTATAATATATCCTTGTAGCTTATTTATTTTATATATAGTAGTTTGTACCTCTTAATCCCCTACCGTATCTTGCCCCTCCCCCTTCCCTCTCCCCACTGGTAACCACTAGTTTGTTCTCTGTATCTATGAGTCTGTTTCTTTTTCGTCATATTTACTAGTTTTATTTTTTAAGTTCCACATGTAAATGATATACAGTATTTGTCTTTCTGTGTCTGACTTATTTCACTTAGCATAATGCCCTCCAAGTCCATCCATGTTGTTGCAAATGGCAAAATTTCATTCTTTGTTATGTCTGAATAGTATTCCATTGTGTATGTATATATATACCACTTCTTCGTTATATAGATGAATCTTGAGTCCATTATGCTACGTGAAATAAGGCAGTCACAAAAAGACAAATACTATGTGATTCCATGTATATAGTACATTGAGTAGTCAAATTCATAGGGACAGAAAGTAGGATGATGGTTGTCAGAGACTGGGAGGAGGGAGGAATGGGGAGTTTAATGCATGTGGAGTTTCAGCTGTGCAAGATGAATTGTACACTTAAAAATGATTAAGATGGTAAATTTTATGTTATGTATATTTTAACCACAATAAAAATAGAATAATATAAAATAAAAATTTTAAAAATTGGAGAGAAAATGAGTAGCCATACTTATAAGAGGAAAGCCAAGCATCACTGAAGCCAAGGACTTAATCCCTGATGTCAGTTGGTGGCATTTGGGTTGAAACTTCATATTTCAACTAACTTCAGGTTGCTCAACATAAGTGCACATACCCACAAGGGTTAAGGGTGTACCAAGAATATTAAGGAAAAAACAAAAGTCAACCAGTAAGACTTATGGAGTATTCTAAAAAGTAACACAAAATAATAATGTCCAAATGTCAATATAATGCAGTAACAGAGATGAAAAACAAAAAACAAGCCCTGACTACTTCAACTTTGACTACTGCTCTTCCCTTGGTGTGTTTTACCCCGTCTTGAACTTCCATTTATCACTATATGTTATCAGTGTAGACTGTACTATCAGTTCCCTCTTCTCACTCTACTATGCTTCCGTGGCAAAGACCTTGTCTCCCACCAAAACCAAACCTCTCTGTCTCTCTCTCTCACATAGACACACACACACACACACACATTCTATTCCTGGCAGTTCCCCAACATTACTAGCAGTTTCACGGTTCCTTTGCAAATACTATTCCCTTCATCAAAAATACTCTTCCCCAATCTTTCCCATGATGATCCAGCTGATCCTTCTACACTCACCTGAAACATCTCCTCTTCTGTGAAGGGTATCTTTCGGTCATATAACTAATTGCATAAGAAGCTGTAGTTCTGTAAAGCACTTACAGAATAATTATTTTTTTGAAGTATATAATTTCGATATGCTCTTGCATTTGTGGAATTTAAAGAGTAAAAGATACAAAAAAGCACAATTTTAACATATTTCTCCAACACAGTATATACTTTTTAGGAGATTTTTTAAAGATTCTTCTCAGAAGAAAATAAGCTGTCATCTGAAATCATTGTCCCTCAGTAATGTAGACAAATCCATGTACAGTGAAAAAGGTCACTTAAAAACCTGCTAATAGCTTACACACAACATGAGAATTAATTGACGAAACCCTGTTAACAGATTAGAGCTATTTAAAAGGATAATGTTTGGACACTAGAAAATCAGATATGCATTCTAGAACACAATGAAACTCCCATGAAGATAAATGGAAAGTCAGAAGAGCCAAGTACTAATAATGTAGAAAATATAATACTAGCTTGAATCCATTTTTTTGAACACCTCGTATTCAATATCAGTCTTCTGAAGTATTTGATTTGGCTTAATACTAGCCTAGAAGAAGAAAAAATTTTCAATGGCCAGATTTGGAAGATGGGGTAGGGAGAACGTGGCTAAATAAAGGTACAGGAGGTATTTTGTTACTTTGTTCCTAATATGTTCTCATTAAAGAGTTGTTGAGGGATTTCCCTGGTGGTCCAGTGGGTAAGACTCCACGCTCCCAATGCAGGGGGCCTGGGTTCGATCCCTGGTCAGGGAACTAGATCTCGCATGCATGCCGCAACTAAGAGTTCGTGTGCTGCAACTAAGAAGCCCACATGCTGCAACTAAGACCCGACACAGCCAAAATAAATAAATAAATTTTTAAAAAAAGGTTGTTAAATTTCTTCTTGCCGCTGTGCCTTACCCCAGATTTAGCTGGTATATCCCCAGGTGTGACTAAATTAGAGCACTCTTCCTTGGGTGTGGTTTTCTTTCTCTGGATGAACTTCAAAAGGAGGAGGCGGTATGAGCCTAGGGTTGAATCTTTACATAACCATGACACTTTGGAACAAAGAGACTCACCACTTTAAGCAGCTACAACTTCTAGAAGAATAAGAATTAGCAGTTAATGTTATTTAAGGAGTGGTTAGCAAAAGAATTGATGACAGTGTTTTGGGAATCCTGCCTGAGTATTTAGGATACTGTTATTTAGAAGACATTGCAAATCACAGGAGCTTTTAAAGCCTTCAGGAACGACCCCAAATAAAACTGGTAGGCAACTCGCTGTCATCAATTGAACTACCATCAAGTGCCAGGGATTGTATATTTCTTATTTAATCCTCCACATTTCTGAAAGGTGGATACTATTTTTCTGTTTTTGTAGGAAAGCAAAGTAAGGCTCAAGAAACTTGGGTGAGTTACCCCAATTAGTGGCAGAAGGGTGACTTTAACCAAGCCTCTCTGGGTCCAGTGTTTTTCTGCTTCACCATGATGCCTCATCTTCCAAATGTTTGTTGAGGGTCCTGTGAATTTGTGTATCTTTTAAAGCTCCCGTGGTGATTGCAATGCTTAGTCGGGTTTGAGGACACTCATTTAACTAGGTATGAGGGTTTTACTGTGTTATCTTGCAAGGAATACAGTACAGTGTTTATATTTCAAAAGGCAAACATTGGGTATTAGTGATGTTTAACATAAAGGAGTTTATAACAATTAGTGAGTTTCACTCACTGCAGAGATATTCCTGGGGGACACCCAAAGGATCTTAAAGCAGTCCTCAGATTATACTACAAAGGCAGATTTCTCTATGACTTCCTGCCCTAATGTGCTTGTTTGTTCCAGTCTGTAGCTATGGCTTCTCAAACTTCATTTCTCAATCTACTATCAACTTGCTAAACTTCTGATAAATATTTCTTCCAAACAAAATATCTTAGTTCCTAGAAATTCCCTTCAGTCTTTAACTTATGAAAAGCATTAAAATCATGAGTCTTTTTTAAACTACATTTCTGAATGGGCATATTTTAAGTTTTTTGGTGGGAAGCTCTCCAGGTTTTCTCTTTATGCTTGGAGTTCAGAAAGTACAGCAGTTTGTGTCTAAGAATGTTTTCTAACAAATGTGTAGGTTGGAGCCAGGCCTGCCTTGGCAGTTGGAATTCTCTATTTTTTCAATTCAGGGAAATGATCTTTTAGTATTGTTTTAGATTATTTCTTCTCTTCTGTTTTCTTATTTTATTCTTTCTGGAACATCTTTTAAATGGATATAGAATCTCTGGAACTATTGTACTGTCTTTTTTTTTGGATCCAGTTTCACTGAGATATACTTGACATATAACATTGTATTAGTTTAAGGTGTACAGTATAATGATTTGATGTATGTATATATTGCAAAATGATTATCACAGTAAGTTTAGTCAAAATACATCACCTCGCATAGTTACAAAAATTTTTTTCTTGTGGTAAGAACTTTTAAGATCTACTCTCTTAGCAATTTTCAAATATACAACATAGTATTGCTAACTATAGTGACCATACTGTACATTATATCCCCAGAAATTGTTTATCTCATAACTAGAAGTTTGTAACTTTGATGACCTTCACCCATTCCCCCAACCCCCACCTCTGGAAAGCACCAATCTGTTCTCTGTTTCTATGAGTTTGGTTTATTTTAGACCCTACATAAAAGTAAAATCATACAGTTTTTGCCCTTCTCTGATTTATTTCACTTAATATAATGCCTCAAGGTCCACCCATGTTATAAATGGCAGGATTTCCTTCGTTTTTATGGCTGAATAATACTCCATTGTATAGCTGATATATATATTCTCTATCCATTCATCTGTTGGTAGGTGCCTAGTTGTTCCCATGTCTTGGTGATTGTAAATAATGCTGCAATGAAAATGGAGGTGTAGATGTCTCTCTGACATAGCGATTTTGTTTTCTTCAGATATATACCCAGAAGTGCAATTGCTGGATCATATGGTAGTTCTATTTTTAATTTCTTGAGGAGCCTTCATACTGTTTTCCATAGTGGATGTCCCAATTTACATTCCCACCAAGAGTGCACAGGGTTCCCTCTTTTTTTACATCATTGTCAACACTTATCTCTTGTCTTTTTATAATAGCCATTCTAACAGCTGTGATGCAATATCTCATTGTGGTTTGATTTGCATTTCCCTGTTGATTTCCCTGTTAATTAGTGATGTTGAACACCTTTTCATGTACCTGTTGGCCATCTGTATATATTCTTTGGAAAAGTGTCTGTTCAGGTCTTCTGCCCTTTTTTAAATAGGATTTGGCAGTGGCGGGGGGTGTTACTATTGCGTTATATGAATTCTTTATATATTTTGGATATTAACTCCTTATCAGATATATGATCTATAAACGTTTTCTCCTACTAGTCTGTCATTTGTCATTTCATTTTGTTGATGGTTTCCTTTGCTTTGCAGAAGCTATTTAGTTTGATGTGTTCCCACTTATTTTTGCTTTTGTTGCCTTTGCTTTTGATGTGAAATTCAAACAATCATTGCCAAAACCAATGTCAAGGAGATTACCCCCTATATTTTCTTCTAGGAGTTTTATGGTTTTAGGTCTCACATTCATGTCTTAAATCCATTTTGAGGTGATTTTTATATATGGCATAAATGAGGGTCTAGTTCCATCCTTTTACATGTGGCTGTCCAGTTTGTCCTATACCACTTATTGAAGAGACTATCCTTTCCCCATTGTATATTCTTGGCTCCTGTGCTGTAGTAAACTGCTCAACCATTATGCATGGTTTTATTTCTGGGCTCTCTATTCTGTTCCATTGGTCTATGTGTCTGTTTTTATGGCAGTACCATACTGTTTTGATTACTATAATACCTTTGTAATAGAGTTTGAAATCAAGAAGTGTGATGCCACCAGGTCTTCTTTTGATCTTCTTTCTCAAGATTGCCTTTTCTACTTGGGGTCTTTTGTGGTTTCATTCAAATTTTAGGATTGTTTGTCCTATTTATGAGAAAAATGCCATTGGAATTTTGATGGGGATTGCAATGAGCTTGCAGATCACTTTGGGTAGTGTGGACAGTTTAACAATGTTAATTCTTCTATTACATGAACATAAAATATCTTTCCATTTATTTGTATCTTCTTTAATTTCTCTTTCTCACTGTTGTTAGTGTATAGAAATGCAACTCATTTTTGTATATTGAGTTTGTATCCTGTAACTTTACTGAATCTATTTGTTAGTTCTTACAATCTTTTGGTGGAATCTTTAAGGTTTTCTATTTATAATATCATATCATCTGCAAATAGAGAAAGTTTTACTTCTTCCTTTCTGATTTAGATGTCTTTTTTCCCCTAATTGCTCTGGCTAGGATTTTGAGTACTATGTTGAACAGAAGTGGCAGATTTGGCATCCTTGTCATGTTCCTGATCTTAACGGAAATGCTTTCAGATTTCACTACTGAGTATGATGTTAGCTATGGGCTTGTCATGTGTGGCCTTTATTATGTTGAAGTACTTTCCTTCTATAACCACTTTGAGAGTTTTCATCATGAATGGATGTTGAACTTTGTCAAATGCTTTTTCTGCATCTATTGAGATAATCATATGATTTTTGTCTTCCATTTTGTTAATGTGGTGTAAAATGTTGATTTATTTGTGAATGTTGAACCATCTTTACATCTGGGAATAAATGCAACTTGATCATGTGGTGTATGATCCTTTTAATGTATTGTTGAATTTATTTTGCTACTATTTTGTTGAGAATTTTTGCATATATATTCATCAGGAATATTTTCCTCTAATTTTCTTTTCTTATGGTGCCTTTGTCTGGTTTTGATATTAGGTATTAGGATGCCTTTTTAAAGTCTGTTTGGAAGTGTTTCATCCTCTTCTGTTTTTTTGGAAGAGTTTGAGAAGGATTGGTATTAATTCTTTGAATGTTTGGTAGAATTTACTGGTGAAGCCTTCTGGTCCTGAACTTTCGTTTGTTAGGAGGTTTTTGATTACTGATTCAATCTCCTTACTAATAATTGGTCTGTTCAGTTTTTCTATTTCTTTATGATTCAGTCTTGGTAGGTTGTATGTTTCTAGGAGTTTGTTCATTTCTTCTAGGTTGTCCAATTTATTGGCATATTGTTAATAGTATTCTCTTATAATCTTTGTGTTTTTGTGGGATCAGTGGCGATGTCTCCTCTTTCATTTCTAATTTTGTTTGAGTCCTCTTTCTTTTCCTTTTCTTTCTTTCTTTTTTTTTTTTTTTTGGTAACTCTACCTAAAGGTTTGTCTATTTTGTTTGTCTTTTAAAAATACAGCTCTTAGTTTCATTGATCTTTTCTATTGTCTTTTTAGCCTCTATTTCATTTATTTTCTCTCTGATCTTTATTTCTTTTTTTCTGATATCTTTGGGCTTAGTTTATTCTTCTTTTTCTAGTTCCTTTAGGTGTAAAGTTAAGTTGTTTATTTGTCCTCTTTCTTTTTTCTTAATGTAGGTGTTTATCACTATGAACTTCCCTCTTAGAACTGCTTTTGCTGTATCCTACAAGTTTTGGTTTATGGTATTTCCATTTTCATTGGTCTCAAGATATTTAAAAAATTTTCTCTTTTGATTTCTTCTTTGACCCATTGGTTGTTCTGTAGTCTAATATTTAGTTTCTACATATTTGTGAATTTTCCAGTTTTCTTCTTGTAATTGATTTCTAATTGCGTACCATTGTGGTAAGAAAAGATTCTTGATATATTTCAATCTTCTTAAATTTATTAAGACTTGCTTTGTGGCCTAACATATGATCTATCCTAGAGAATGTTCCATGTGTTCTTGAGAAGAATGTGTATTCTGCTGCTGTTGGGTAGAATGTACTGTAAATATCTAAGTCCGTCTGGCCCAATGTGTCATTTAAGTCCAATGTTTCCTTATGGATTTTCATGTCCAAGTTCCAGAGGTGGTTAATGCTGGTGTCAGAATTTGAAGCCACAGTCTCTCTAGAGCTTGTGATAGACAGAAATTTAGATGGCCCTTATGACCTTTTCCTCCTGGTGTTACTTCCATGGTTATGATAAGCTTCATGGCGGAAGGCATTTTACAGATATAATTAAGGTTTCTAATCAGTTAATCTTAGGAGGGAGATTATCTTTGTGGGACTAATCTAATCAACAAACCCTTTAAAGACAGAAGTGTTCTCTGGCTGGTGGCAGAAGAAGTTACAGAAATTCAAAGTGTGAAAATGACTCTGTACACCACTGTTGCTTTAAAGATGGAAGGACCCATGTGAGAAGGAACGTGGTGGCCTGGAAAAGCTGACAGTGACATCTAACTGATAGACAGCAAGGAAATAGGGACCTCGGACCAAAACCACAAGGAGGCAGATTCTGCCAACAGCCTGGATGAACCTGGGAATTCTTCCCCCAAATTTCCCAGCTGACACTTTTTCCTACCCTTGTGAGACCGTGAGCAGAGAACCCAGTTGAGCCACACTGAACCTGACCTACAGAACTATGAGCTAATGAATGGGTACTGTTTAAGATACTAAGTTTGAGGTAATTTTATGTAGTACAGAAAACTGATACAGGGCCCATGCTATTAACCCTAATAGTTATAAAGGCCTCTCTCTGCATGAGACCCCATATGAAGTGCCCCTCACCTCATCTTCACTCTCCTCTGGGCTTCTTCTGGGGCTTCCAACTGCACTGGCCTTTTTCCAGTTGTTGATGTACTTCATCCCTTCTTCACTCAGGACTGATGTGTATGCTGCTCCCTCTGCCTGGAAGGTGCTCTTACCAGTGCACTCCCTCTTCTTGCCAAACTCTATTAATCCTTCAGAATGGAGTTAAAACATAACTTTTCCAGGGGAAGCCTACTCTGATGCCTCAGACTAGACTGAGTACTCTCAAAAGAACCCCTGTTTTGCTTTTTAAGCTCTTGCATCATTTGTAAATATATTTGTGTGATCTTTTGATACAGTCTCAATTGGTCTCCCTTTTATTCTCAATCACAGCATCCTGTTTATAAACATCAAAGCAGTTTTCTCAATTTTTATTTTTCTATTCAGTCATTTGCTTTGCTCTTTATCATAAGTCTTCTCTACTTAGACTCTAAGTTTGTTGAGGACAGGCATCAAGAGCATATGCTCACCTTTGCATTCTTAGTGCTTAGCTGGATAACCCATTTTATTCAATGAACAAGGAAACTGAGAGCTATGCAATGTCCCTTTGGCTTATCCTAATCTGTCCTCTCTTCTCCTTTCCCCCTCCCCTCCCCTCCCCTCCCCTCCCCTCCCCTTCTCTCTCTTGCTCTCTCTCTCCTACACACACTACACACTGTTGCAACACTGTTATGGAGCCAAGCATGGGTTCATCTATACTCTTTGTTTTGTATTAAAAAATTTTTCAAAAAAGGTGGTTGCTAGCAGTAAGATATTAAGACAACTTACTAGATTCCTGCATGAGGTATCTGAATCATGCTTACTTTATTTCAACCATCCAGCTGCTCACAAAACACATGTTATCTTTTAAAACATTTAGAAAAAATGTGTAAATTGCGACTGTGGGAGAAATCTAAAAGAAGATAAAATATGTACTATGCTAGAAAGTAGAAGAACTGAGTTTGAACTTTGACTGGGCTGGAACTATTATTAACTGCTCAGGGTCTATTTGTCAAATCAGAGTTTGAGACTACATGTATGAGGTCCATTTTTAAAATCTAATTTGCCAAAATTGTGCACCTATGACTGCTTACTTTGGCAATGCTATTTTGAAGTTATTATTTGTTGGAAGGAACCTGTATATGATTAAAAAACAATCTATAAGACTAAGGATTTTTATAGACATACCTCACTTAATAGTAAGGAATAGATGAGTTCCAGCAATGCTGACATTAAGGTGAATTTTTATTAAGTAACTCTGCTTTTCCTTGATCTCTACTGACCAATTGTAGATATGACTTACTAGAAACACTATCCCAAATAATATTAAAGGTAATACTAAAATATAAATAAATACTAAGTATGCAGAAATAAAAATAAGGTACAATAAAATGAAACATGAAAAATATGCAATAATATTTTTACATAAATGTTCATGCTTAAAAGAATTTTCAATTCCCTAAGCTCAATCAAGCTGGCCCATTTTTTTTTCACCAGTCTCAAATTACCTTACCACATAGTGCTTTAAACCAATGTAATTTTCAAAATTTCCCCATAACAAACATTTTCCCAGTCTCTTTTGCTTAACCTTGTCTAGTAATCCTGAGCTGAATCTGCTTCCTCAGTCAGGTATCTGACAGACATTTACTGAGGTTCCACTTTTTGCTAAGCTTACTTAACTAAGTCATATTGGCCCTTTTTATGAAATGTATTCTGAGACTTATCACTGTCTCCACCAAGCTAATGTCTGATAGTTATTAAGAAATGTGTAAATTTATAAATATTGCTGTATTTCCAACATTAGCCCAGCTTATAAAGTTTATGAGGGAGACTCCAGGTATTTTGAGAAAGAAACCCACAAATTCCATGAAGTAGGGGAAAAAGTCAGGGAGCAGCTTTTGTTAGCAATACATGCCTTCCTAAACCTGCAGACATTGCCTATAACTTGTGCTATCATAATCCTGAAATAGTGGGTAGGAATGAATGGAGATGGAAGAGTGAAGAGGAAGCATGTTCAGAGCCCTGATGCAGTGGGAGGATTTGGCTGATTAAACGGAAAGAGTCTGGAGGCAGAGTCAAGATGGTGGTGTGGGAAGACGCGGAGTTAGCATCTCCCCACAACTAGGGCACCTGCCGGCTGCTGGTGGGGGACTCTGATGTCCAAGGAGATGGGAGGAACCCCCAAGTGAACTAGGGTCAGGCCGAATCTCCTGCAGTGGGAGCTCCAAGTCTGAACCACTGGACTAACAGAACTTCAGACCCCAGGGAATATTCATCAGAGTGAGGTCTCATGGAGGTCCTCACCTCAGCACCAAGACCCAGCTCTACCCAATAGCCTACAAACTCCAGTGTTGGAAGCCTCAGGCCAAACAATCAGTAAAACAGGAACACAATCCCACTTATTAAAAAAAAAAAAAAAAAAAGAGATGGCAAAAAAATATGTCACAGATGAAGGAGCAAGGTAAAAGCCTACAAGACCAAGTAAATGAAGAGGAAATAGGCAATCTACCTGAAAAAGAATTCAGAGTAATGATAGTAAAGATGATCCAGAATCTCGGAAATAGAATGGAGGCACGGATTGAGAAAATACAAGAAATGTTTAAGAAAGATCTAGAAGAACTAAAGAACAAACAGAGATGAACAACAGAATAACTGAAATGAAAAATGTACTGGAAGGAATCAATAACAATAACTGAGGCAGAAGAACAAATAAATGAGCTGGAAGACAAAATGGTGGAAATAACTGCCGAGGAGCAGAATAAAGAAAAAAGAATGAAAAGAGTTGAAGACAATCTCAGAGACCTCTGGGACAACACTAAATGCACCAACATTCGAATTATAGGGGGTCCCAGAAAAAGAAGAAAAAAAAGGGTCTGGGTCTTCCCTGGTGGTGCAGTGGTTGAGAGTCCGCCTGCCAATGCAGGGGATGCGGGTTCAAGCCCTGGTCTGGGAAGATCCCACATGCCGTGGAGCAACTGGGCCTGTGAGCCGCAATTACTGAGCCTGTGCGTCTGGAGCCTGTGCTCCGCAACGGGAGAGGCCACGATAGTGAGAGGCCTGCGCACTGCGATGAAGAGTGGCTCCCGCTTGCCACAACTAGAGAAAGCCCTCGCACAGAAACGAAGACCCAACACAGCTAAAAATAAGTAAGTAAAATTAAAAAAAAAAAAAAAAGAAAGGGTCTGAGAAAATATTTGAAGAGATTATAGTCGAAAACTCCCCTAACATGGGAAAGGAAATAGTCACCCAAGTCCAAGAAGCACAGAGAGTCCCATACAGGATAAACCCTAGGAGAAACACCAAGACACATATTAATCAAACTAACAAATATTAAATTCAAAGAAAAAAATATTAAAAGCAGCAAGGGAAAAGTAAAAAATAACATACAAAGGAATCTCCATAAGATTATCAGCTGATTTTTCAGCAGAAACTCTGCAGGCCAGAAGGGAGTGGCAGGATATACTTAAAGTGATGAAAGAGAAAAACCTACAACCAAGATTACTCTACCCAGCAAGGATCTCATTCAGATTCGATGGAGAAGTCAAAAGCTTTATAGACAAGCAAAAGCTAAAAGGATTCAGCACCACCAAACCAGCTTTACAGCAAATGCTAAAGAAACTTCTCTAGGTGGGAAACACAAGAGAAGAAAAAGACCCACAAAAACAAACCCAAAAGAATTAAGAGAATGGTAATAGGAACATACATATCGATAGTAACCTTGAATGTAATGGATTGAATGCCCCAACCAAAAGACTCTGACTGGCCGAATGGATACAAAAACAAGACCCATATATATGCTGTCTACAAGAGACCCACTTCAGACCTAGGGACACATACAGACTGAAAGTGAAGGGATGGAAAAAGATATTTCATGCAAATGGAAATCAAAAGAAAGCTGGAGTAGCAGTACTCATATCAGATAAAATAGACTTTAAAATAAAGACTGTTACAAGAGATAAGGAGGGACACTACATAATGATCAAAGGATAAATCCAAGAAGAAGATACAGCAATTATAAATGTTTATGCACCCTACATAGGAGCACCTCAATACATAAGGCAAATGCTAACAACCATGAAAGGAGAAATCAACAGTAACACAATAATAGTAGGGGACTTTAACGCCCCACTTACACCAGTGGACTTATCATCCAAACAAAATAAATAAGGAAACACAAGCTTTAAGTGACACAATAGACCAGATAAATTTAATTGATATTTATAGAACATTCCACCTGAAAGTGGCAGAATACACTTTCTTCTCAAGTGCACATGGAACATTCTCCAGGATAGATCACATCTTGGGTCACAAATCAAGCCTTGGAAAATTTAAGAAAACGGAAATCATATCAGGCATCTTTTCTGGCCAGAGTGCTCTGAGATTGGAAATCAATTACAGGAAAAAAACTGTAAAAAAACACAAATACATGGAGGCTAAACAGTGTGCTACTAAATAACGAAGAGATCACTGAAGAAATCAAAGAAATAAAAAAATACATAGAAACAAATGACAACGAAAAAACGACAACCCAAAACCTATGGGACACAGAAAAAGCAGTTCTAAGAGGGAAGTTTATAGTGATTCAATCTCACCTCAAGAAACAAGAAAAATCTCAAACAAACAAGGTAACCCTACACTTAAAACAGCTAGAGAAAGAAGAACAAAGAGAACACAAAGTCAGTAGAAGGAAAGAAATCATAAAGATCAGAGCAGAAATAAATGAAATAGAAACAAATAAAACAATAGCAAAGATCAACATAATGAAAAGCTGGTTCTTTAACAAGATAAACAAAATTCATAAATGCTTAACCAGACTCATCAAGAAAAAAAGGGAGAGGATGCAAATCAATAAAATTAGAAATGAAAAAGTAGAAATCACGACTGACACTGCAGAAGTACAAAGAATTATAAGAGACTACTACAAGCAACTATATGCCAATAAAATGGACAACCACGAAGAAATGGACAAATTCTTGGAAAGGTACAATTTTCCAAGACTGAACCAGGAAGAATTAGAAAATATAAACAGACCTATCACAAGTAATGACATTGAAAGCGTAATTAAAAATCTGCCAACAAACAAAAATCCAGGGCCAGATTGCTTCACAGGCAAATTCTATCAAACATTTAGAGAAGAGCTAACACTGATCCTTCTTAAACTCTTCCAAAAAATTGCAGAGGGAGAAACACTCCCAAATTCATTCTACGAAGCCACCATCACCCTGATACCAAAACCAGAAAAAGATATCACAAAAAAAGAAAATTATAGACCAATATCACTGATGAACATAGATGCAAAAATCCTGAACAAAATACTAGCAAACAGAATCCAACAGCACATTAAAAGGATCATACACCATGATCAAGTGGGGTTTATCCCAGGAATGCAAGGATTCTTCAACATACGCAAATCAATCAATGTGATACACCACATTAACAAATTAAGGAATAAAAACCATATGATCATCTCCATAGATGCAGGAAAAGCTTTTGACAAAATTCAACTCCGATTTATGATAAAAACTCTCCAGAAAATGGGCATACAGGGAACCTACCTCAACATAATAAAGGCCATATATGACAAACCCAGAGGAAGCATCATACTCAATGGCGAAAAACTGAAAGCATTTCCACTAAGATCAGGAACAAGACAATGATGTCCACTTTCGCCACTCTTATTCAAAATAGTTTTGGAAGTCTTAGCCACAGCAATCAGAGAAGAAAAAGACATAAAAGGAATGCAAATTGGAAAAGAAGAAGTAAAACTGTCACTGTTTGCCAATGACACAATACTATACATAGAAAATCCTAAAGATGCCACCAGAAAACTACTAGAACTAATCAATGAATTTGGTAAGGTTGCAGGATACAAAATTAATGCACAGAAATCTCTGGTATTCCTATACACCAATAATGAAAAATCAGAAAGAGAAATTAAGGAAACAATCCCATTTATCATTGTAACAAAAAGAATAAAAATACCTAGGAATAAACTTGCCTAAGGAGGTGAAAGACTTGTACACTGATGAAAGAAATCAAAGATGACATAAACAGATGGACAAATATACCATGTTCTTGGATTGGAAGAATCAATATTGTGAAAATGACTATACTACCCAAAGCAATCTACAGATTCAGTGCAATCCCTATGAAACTACCAATGGCATTCTTCACAGAATTAGAACAAAAAATTGTACAATTTGTATGGAAACACAAAAGACCCTGAATAGCCAAAGCAATCTTGAGAAAGAAGAGCGGAGTTGGAGGAATCAGGCTCCCCTAGTTCAAACTATACCACAAAGCTACTGTAATCAAGACAGTATGGTACTGGCACAAAAATCGAAATATAGATCAATGGTACAGGATAGAATGCCCAGAGATAAACCCACGCACGTATGGGCACCTAATTTATGACAAAGGAGGCAAGAACATACTATGGAGAAAAGACAGCCTCTTCAATAAGCGGTGCTGGGAAAACTGGACAGCTACATGTAAAGGAATGAAATTAGAACACTACCTAACACGATACACAAAAATAAACTCAAAATGGATTAACGACTTAAGTGTAAGACCAGACACTATGAAACTCTTAGAGGAAAACATAGGAGAAACACTCTTTGACATAAACCACACCAAGATCTTTTTTGACCTACCTCCTAGAGTAACAGAAATAAAAACAAAAACAAAAGGGACTTAATTAAACTTAAAAGCTTTTGCACAGCAAAGGAAACCATAAACAAGATGAAAAGACAACCCTCAGAATGGGAGAAAATATTTGCAAATGAAGCAACTGACAAAGGATTAATCTCCAAAATTTACAAGCAGCTCATGCAGCTCAATATCAAGAAAACAAACCACCCAATCCAAAAATGAGCAGAAGACTTAAGACATTTCTCCAAAGAAGATATACAGGTTGCCAACAAACACATGAAAGGATGCTCAACATCACTAATCATTAGAGAAATGCAAATCAAAACTACAATGAGGTATCACCTCACACCAGTCAGAATGGCCATCATCAAAAAATCTACAAACAGTAAATGCTGGAGAGGGTGTGGAGTAAAGGGAACTCTCTCACACTGTTGATGTGAATTGAAATTGATACATCCACTATGGAGAACAGTATGGACTGTTCTACCATACGACCTCTCAATCCCACTACCAGGCATATACCCTGAGAAAACCATAATTCAAAAAGAATCATTTAGCACAATGTTCATTGCAGCTCTATTTACAATAGCCAGGACATGGAAGCAACCTAAGTGTCCATAGACAGATGAATGGATAAAGAAGATGTGGCACAAATATACAATGCAATATTACTCAGCCATAAAAAGAAACGAAACTGAGTTATTTGTAGTGAGGTGGGTGGACCTAGAGTCTGTCATACAGAGTGAAGTAAGTCAGAAAGAGAAAAACAAATACAGTATGCTAACACATATATATGGAATCTAAAAAAAAGAGAAAAATGGTTCTGAAGAACCTAGGGGCAGGACAGGAATAAAGACGTAGACATAGAGAATGGACTTGAGAACAGGGGGAGGGCGAAGGGTAAGCTGGGATGAAGTGAGAGAGTGGCATGGACATGTGTACACTACCAAATGTGAAATCGATAGCTAGTAGGAAGCAGCCACATAGCACAGGGAGATCAGCTCGGTGCTTTGTGACCATCTAGAGGGGTGGGATAGGGAGGGTGGGAGGGAGGGAGACACAAGAGGGAAGAGATATGGGGATATATGTATACGTATAACTGATTCACTTTGTTATAAAGCAGAAACTAACACAGCATTGTAAAGCAATTATACTCCAATAAAGATGTTAAAAACAAAAAACAAATGGGGGGCTTCCCTGGTGGCGCAGTGGTTGAGAATCTGCCTGCTAATGCAGGGGACACGGGTTCGAGCCCTGGTCTGGGAAGATCCCACATGCCGTGGAGCAGCTAAGCCCGTGAGCCACAACTACTGAGCCTGCGCGTCTGGAGCCCGTGCTCCGCAACAAGAGAGGCCGTGATAATGAGAGTCCCGCGCACCGCGATGAAGAGTGGCCCCCACTTGCCGCAACTAGAGAAAGCCCTCGCACAGAAACGAAGACCCAACACAGCCAAAAATAAATAAATAAAAAATAATTAATAAAAAAACCCAAAAAAACAAATGGGACTTAATTAAACTTAAAAGCTTTTGCACAGCAAAGGAAACTATAAACAAGACAAAAAGACAACCCTCAGAGTGGGAGAAAATATTTGCAAATGAAACAACGGACAAAGGATTAAGCTCCAAAATATACAAACAGCTCATGGAGCTCAATATCAAAGAAACAAACAATCCAGTTAAAAACTGGGTGGAAGACCCAAATAGACATTTCACCAAGGAAGACATACAGGTGGCCAAGAGGCATATGAAAAGATGCTCAACATCTCTAATTATTAGAGAAATGCAGATGAAAACTACAATGAGCTATCACCTCACGCCAGTCAGAATGGGCATTATTAAAAAATCTACAAACAATAAGTGTTGGAAAGGGCATGGTGAAAACGGAACCCTCCTGGACTGTTGGTGGGAATGTAAATTGATACAACCACTATGGAAAACAGTATGGAGGTTCCTTAAAAAACTAAAAATAGAACTACCATATGACCCGGCAATCCCACTACTGGGCATATACCCTGAGAAAACCATAATTCAAAAAGAGGCATGTACCACAGTGTTCATTGTAGCACTATTTACAATAGTCAGAACATTTAACCAACCTAAATGTCCATCGACAGATGAATGGATAAAGAAGAAGTGGCACATATATTCAATGGAATATTCTTCAGCCATAAAAAGGAACGAAACTGAGTTATTTGTAGTGAGGTGGCTGGACGTAGAGTCTGTCATACAGAGTGAAGTAAGTCAGAAAGAGAAAAACAAATACCGTATGCTAATGCATATATATGTAATCTAAAAAAAAAAAAAAATGGTACTGATGAACCTAGTTGCACGGCAGGAATAAAGAGGTAGACATAGAGAATGGACATGAGGACATGGGGTAGGAGGGGGAAGCTGGGGCGAAGTGAGAGTAGCATCGACATATATACATAACTGAATGTAAAATAATTAGCTGGCGGGAAGCAGCAGCATAGCACAGGGAGATCAGCTCCGTGCTTTGCGATGACCTAGAGGGGTGAGATAGGGAGGATGGGAAGGAGGCTCAAGAGGGAGGGGATATGGGGACATGTGTATGCCTATGGCTGGTTTGCTTTGTTGTGCAGCAGAAACTAGCACAGTATTGGGAAGCAATTATACTCCAATAAAGATCTATTTAAAAAAAAAAAGGAAAGAGTCTGATGTCGAAAAGAATGGTGGGAATGGGAAGAAAGGACACCTTGTGTAAACTCTGTAGTATTTCTTCTTTTCTCTACTTCTAAATAAATAGTGCCCCCACATTTGAGCATTTCCATTCTAAATAGTAATTTAAAAGACTGTTTTGATGTGTGTGTGTGTTTGTGTGAATATAAGTATAAAAGTGAATATATACATCAAGGAGTTCCTTCAAGGTGTTGCACATTGCAGGCTATGATCAGATTGCATGTTGTTTTAATTTTCTGTATGACAACTTGCTTGTGGTTGCTCTTAAGTCAATGGTTGGCATCTTGCTGTTGCTC
Source organism: Balaenoptera acutorostrata (assembly GCF_949987535.1). Taxonomy (NCBI): domain Eukaryota; kingdom Metazoa; phylum Chordata; class Mammalia; order Artiodactyla; family Balaenopteridae; genus Balaenoptera; species Balaenoptera acutorostrata. The sequence goes on along the minus strand of NC_080069.1, from coordinate 58,541,603 downwards.
CAGTCCCTCTATTAATTTTAGAGGAAAGACTATATAAGTGAATATATATTCACTTTTGTGTTAATATGAAACCTGTTAAATTTATTGCAACTTTTCTTGTCTTTATACCAGACCCCTTTCCTAGACAGTGTAGAATTTTTTGGAAAGTGTTAAACTTGTACTTAGCCTATAGGAATTACATATCTCAAGTTTACATGGAAAAAAATATAATTTTAATAAGTTCAGAATGTTTCAAATTTTTGTTACAAGTCAGAACTGAAATTCAAGTGCATAATTCATAGAAAGTAATATGAAATTGCTTAATTCTGAATTCTGAATTGGAATAGTCATTGGGGCTTATATTCTACCAGGAAGTAAGCCACTATCAGTGTTCACTGTGGCTTGCTAAACTGAAAAACTATGGTTAATATTTGTTCTCTCCCAAAAGAATGTATTAATGAAATATAAATTTGTTGATTTGAAATATTCTCAGTCCAGCAATCTCTTCCACACAGAAATTTTAATTTTCATTTGGTATATAATATTAATTCTAATATCACTCTAATTTTTCCTTTTTCAGTAGAGGTAATTCTACAGTACAAAAATACATGTATACTATTAAAATTTTGAGAGTATAGGAAAATAAAAGGGGGGGAGGGAATGCCAGAAACTTTTTACATTTGGGTTCAACCTAGCCAGCCTGTCACATGTGAGATTTCATAAAGGCAGCAGCAAAAGCCAAAGGGTGTTGTAATTTGCATCATCTATGAATCACTTATTGCAAGAAACACTCCTTGAAGGAATTGCAAATTGCAGACTACATCAGACTACGTTCTGTTTTTATTTTCTATTTGACATCGTGCTGCTGCTGTTCTTTTTTCAGCTGCTGTTATTTTCTGTGTTGTGCCTGTCTCTCTATTAATTTTAGAGGAACGGTCCTTTAGACATTTAAACAAATGCAAAGAAACGTTTATAAAATAAAACACTATATAGTATAATAGGATGTGAGGACAATCTGACTGTAAGAAACACCTTATGAGTTGCTTCACTTGATGGCCAAGATTTGACTCCCAGAGCTGCCTGACCTGGCATGCAGAGCTCTGAAAGCTGGTGGAAGAGAAAAGCCTAGCGCTCCTGCACATTCCAAGTCTTTCCCAGACATGCTCCCCTGTATTTCAGATCTTTGTTGAGTATCCATGGAAAGTCCATATGTAAATTTCTCTTTATTCCCTTATACTGTAATTTAGAAGTAATGTTGATAGAAGTCAAGCTGAAGTTATTATTCTTATAGCAATTAGAGTGTGTTTTTCAGATTTGGCTTCTCCTTTTATGTTGGTTTGATAATAAAACCAAAAATCAGTAATTAACACACAGCATTAATAAATCCCATGGTTAATTTGCCTTCAAATTCAAAGAAATACCAAAAGAAAATGAACTTTGGATTTTGGCATGTTTCTATCCCCAAAGTAGCTGAACTACAGATTTTTAAATTGTCTTTTGGAAATAATTGACTCTAAGCTAGAGATTTTGTTGGCTAAATTTTGTCCCAAAGCCATTTTTTAAACTACTGAGTTTATAACTACTGAAAACAAAGAGTAATAAGGAAAGTGCTGATGACAGTATAATTTACAAGAGTCATGTTTGGAGGCTTTTTAAATGACAACATTGAACTGGGAGTTAGGAATCCTGGATTTTCTCATAGGTCTTTTTACAGACTCCCTTTGTAACCTTGAGTGAGTCACTTGGCCTCTGTGGCTTGACTCCATCGGTGCCCTCCGAAAGAGAGAGCATAACTTTAAATTAACAAGATGGAAGGTGTATCATAGCGTTTCCACTACTCTCTGGTTTTACTTTTCATGAAGCTTATTAACATTTGGCAAAGAGTCATTACTTGACAATTTATTATCCTGTTCAAATCCAGGTAGGTTAAAAGTTTAAACTTTTTATACCAAAAGTCAAGCCTCTTGTGCTTTATAGAAACCCCAGATACCACATGTAAAAAAAAAAAAAAATTCATGAATTTCATTGGAAAAACCTCATTTCTGGCACACACGCTCTGCATTATAATGAAATATTCCATTGAAACGTCTGCTTTGGCACCACGAACGGAGAAAAGTCTTGTGTTTGTATATTCTATGAAGTTGAACAACAATTTCCAACATATGTTAGGAGAGGCTGCCCTCTTTGGAGATGGGAAAATGGATAGCTCCAGAGGGAAAAGAGAACCGAGCGCTGAAAAGTTTTTGTTAATCTTTTACTGGTGAAACATAGCTGGGAACAGAGCAGCCTGTTGGCTGTGGGAAGGCTGGAGCCAAAAGGCTCAGCCCACAGGAAAGAATGCTGTCCTCCTTAGCAAGGCTACTTAAGCAGAGAGAAAACATTTACAGTACTTGTAATTACGATGGTTTTCGGCACCTAAATTGTCATAAATCACATTCGTAAAAGCCATCTTCGCACCAGTCAAATTTTGAAAGCTGCAAAATATATTCAGCTGGTGGGTAGTTTGAAACGGTGGTACATATGTTTGGAATAAATGCATGTTATAATTATGGTTTTTAATACTGGGAGCTTTCTTAGGAGGATTTATACTCACATACTGATGATAATGGAGTACATTGTGAACATAATAAAGTGGTGATGGGTGGTATTTGTTCCGGCATTTCTACAAAATACTGCTTCCAACTCTAAGGGGTATGTTCCTGTGTAAATCCCCATACATTAAGATAAAAATATACTTCTCAGTGTATTTCCTGGAGCAAACTACCTAGAGAGAAAATACCTGCATTTTCACAACCAATTCATGGATCTTAAAACATAATTATGTCTTATTGCATTGTTGATCCCAGAGCAGTATTTGAATTAAAAAGGAGTGGCAATAGAATTGGTAGAAAGTAAAAGAGCTCTATTTTATAGCCAAGAGCATGGTGGAGTGAAATCTAGTTTTAATAAAAGACTAATATCATAATAAGCAGATGAGTCTAACTGGTAATTAGAGTTTTTATTACATATGTATTACCTAACACTGAAGTGAGTCCTACCAAGTAGAAAATGAAGGGAAGTGATGGTAATGCATTAGATAGCTTGGCAGGGTCAAGGAGGAACCTGAATGAACTCTTTACACAATTCTGACATATTGGACAACTGTATTTTGGGCTATGAGAACCAGGTCTGAGATATATCTCTCTAATAATCTTTCATTCAATTATTCGCTCATTCAACAAATACTTGCTAAGCACTTATATGCCAGGCGCTAACCTAGCCCCTGGGGCCAGCAATATCAGTAAGTTGGCCTCCAGCCTTTGAGGAGTTCCTGCTTTTGAGAGAAATAAAGCCATAAATAACTACAATATATTATGTGTACTGACAGAGATGTGAATATCATTTTTGTCTTGACATGCATTTCCCTTGTAAACCGTGCAAAAGATGACATGCACTATGGGTTTTTTGCTGTTAGGGACTGGTCAGAGATGATAGCAGTCCAGGTAAGGAACTTGTTTAAGACTGAGCTTGGTCAGCAGATTCAGAATGATATCCTATAGCTCTTGGTCTTTCTTCATTTCCATAAACATTCTTAAAATGTGCATCTCTTCTTATTGCTAATGCGTATATTCCACAGGATCCCTTTCCTATTTTGAAAGTTTGTGTCTTAGACCAGAAAATGTGATTAGACTACAGAGTTAACAGCCTACTCTGGGAATGCAGGACCTCATCACAGTCAAATAGGCAGTAATCGGATATGATATCAGGATTTTGCTCTCTCTCCAAGTACATGTCTAGTCCTGTCTCCATGCTCCCACCATGCCAGAATTCTATTGTAGAGGTTTCATTCCATTTTTCATTTCTGTCTAGCTGTAAATCATTTGCCACTTAGTATGACTGAACTTCAGATCATTTCTTTAAAGCACAGTTTGACTGGGAATGAAAGAAGGGTATACAAAGGGAGAAGGACTTGATGTTCAAAGGGGAGACTGTGAAGACACCAGACTGGAGGTTTTGGAGATGAGTCCCACTTTCACATTGGCTTGAAGGTGGCTTGTGGGTGGGCGTGCACCTTGTTCAGGTAGCTAGGCCCAAGGCACACTGTGATGTTGATGGCAACACCCTGTGTTTGGGGTAGGGGAACATCTTCCTCCTTGTTTTTTAAGCAAAGTTACAAAGGTATGTTTTGGAGTAACACATGTCTTCAACAGTCATTCAAAAAATATTTGAGAATGAGGGTGTACCAGGCACTGTGCTAGGAGCTGGAAATAGAACACTGAGCAAAACTGTGTGCTTTCATGAGGTTTATAATCTAGTGGAGAAGACAGTGACTAAGTGCCCTGAAGGGAGGGAACACCATTCCGCGATGTAGCAGGCCAGGAAAATACACTGTGCAGAGCTCCTGTATGGGGAGCATATTGTGACTGATGGCCCACTGCTACCCATTTGGATCCACCCCCACATTAGCACCAAGACTACACATCCCAAGAACTGCTCCCAGCCAATGAACGAGCACACTGGGTACGAATGCAAGCCTATTCCTGCAACATACACAACGGCTTACTCTTTGAACTCATAGACAGAAAGTTGAATGGTGGTTGCCAGGGGCTGAGGGGTGGGAGAACTGGGTAGATGTGGGTCAACTGGTATAAACTTCTAGTTGTAAGATGAATAAGTTCTGGGATGTAATGAACAACATGGTGACAGTAGTTAACAATACCACATTGTATACTTGAAAGATGCTATGAGAGTAGAGCCTTAATGTTCTCACCATAACAAAAACAACAATAACAAAATGGTAATTATGCGGGGTGAAAGATGTGTTAACTAACCTTATTGTGGGAAATACTTCCCAATATATACATATACCAAATCATCACATTGTACACCTTAAACTTACATGATGTTATATGTCAGTTATGTCCACATTAAGCTGGGGGAAAAAGCTAGAGGAGTGTCATCAGCCTGACTGAAACTTTCTTAGATCTTAGCTGAGGTCTGCAGCTCTCCCTGCCCTCTCTAGCTTCCTCGCCTTAATCTTACACAGGCACCTCTCACACAGCTAATCCTTTGGCTCTGCTTTTCAGAAGATCTGAACTAACAAGTAGTGTCCTGAGTCATCTGAGAAAACAGGTAGCAGGATGGGGATTGGTGACTGCTTACTTACAATCTGACAGGCCAAAAAATGCCATCCAGAGTGGCATGTGGGATACAGATAATCCCTAAGGCAAAGTGGTGGCCCAGCTGTTCCATATTTCACTGGTGGTGAGCTGAGAAAATGTCCTGGTGAAGGGGAGCACCAGTAATGGTATGATGCTTCTGGCATTTGACACAAAGTGGGAAGAAGGAGGGGCAATGTCTCCAAGGGCAATGGAGTTGAGGCCATACGGCTAAATTGTTTTGACACCCTGCAGAGGGATAATGAGTGAATGAGAGCTGTTATCCAAGTTAAAGGTCATGTGCAAGAGCCAGAAGGCCTCTTGAGTAGCTTTCAGAGAGGCCCTTATCTCCTTCAGTGGCAGAGCTGACTTAACTGAGTGGCAGATGTGGGATATGATACAGGCCCAGAGCTCCAGAGTTGTTTGATGTTTGATTGCCTGGCCAAGGCAGGTCTGTTATGCTAAAATCAGGGCCCTGATCAGGAAAATAGGGCCCCTAAACATCAGATGTGGACATCTGGATGAGTGCCCCTGAGGATGCTGGCTCTGCAGACCTCTTGGTACCCTCATAAATTGCAGAGGAGGTGTCCACTCTTCCCTAGTAAGAGCTAGCACTTCTCCAGTGTTAGAAGACACGAGAAGACCTCATTTCTGAAAGGTAACAGGTGTTTGTTCCCTAAGAGTTGCTCCCACATCCTTCTTTTATTGTCAAGTCAAAAGCTAGAGTTAAGTTCCAGCATAACCTGCTGGGAATATGCTAGTCCTTATAAAGGGGGAAGGAGATGATATGCTGAAAAAGTGGTGAGAACCAGCTAGCATATACCAGCAGTGGCTAGGGAAGCATCCCTGGGATTGTATTTTGAAGGTGTTGGACCAAGGGAGCCAGAATATATGACAGAATAAGCAAGAATTTATCGACATTAGGACACTGGATTTAACCTGCTGGCAAGGACCTCAGGGCATAGGACAGATTCACTGCTGCACACTTAGAATTATAGTGAAAAAGATGGTCAGTACTAAGTAAAACAGAAATGCCTGTCTTCCCAGTACAAGATACAGGAAGAAACAGAGTCTGGGGGAAGTTGTCACGCTAGAACGGATATATTATGTCAGGTCAAAAGACTTACTGGAAGATTATGCTCAACTAGGGGGCCCAGAGGACACACCACTTACCAAGGCCATGAGAAATGAGCTGGTAAAAGGGGGACCAGCATCACTAAATGTTCAGTGGTGACAAGCCCCAGTTTGAGAATTGCAACACAGACCCCTGGGATTTTGGAACAATGGAATGCCTTCTGCAGCAGAGAATTATATGCCTTTTGATTAACTGTCCCTGGCACGTTGCTGTGCCCTGGTAGAGACAAAACACTTGACAATGGGACACAACTGACTCTGCACCTAGAGCTGCCCACTATTGGCTATGTTCTGCCGGGACCGCCAAGTCACAAATTCAGATTGACCCACCAACAGCAACAGTCTATTATATGTTGGAAATGGCACAGCCGGCCTAAGCTGCGTGGGCAGGGAGCTTGGATCCCCTTGTCATCCACCAAGTCACACCATCACCTTTCTCCTACTCATACCTGTGGCTGTATGGGGAGGTGGTAAGGGTGCATCCCATACACCTGAAAGAGGAGGAAGAAAACCTGAATTTGGTTCACAGATGAGCTGGCTCAGTAGGTGGGAATAAGCCAAAAATGAGTTGGTAGCTGCATGACAGCCGCATTCAGTGCTGTTCTTGAAAGATGGAGAAGAGGGCATATCTCTGCAAAGGGTGGAACTGCAGTCAGTTGACTTGTTCATCCAGGTGCAGTAAATACTTATTTGATGTTCAGTGAATGAATGAACACAGAGCATGGGAGATATTCAACTCCACATGATAATGATTTCGATCAGCAAGCAAGGGATCAAATTATTGTAGAAGTTGAACCTCTAGAACCGTAGTCTCTAATAGACAGAATAGGTGAGTTAGATAGAAAGGAAAATTTTGCCCAACCTCTATTTGGCAGTTCCAGGAAGAGAAGACTCCATCTGGACTATCAGAATGTTACCTCGAACATAAAGTGCCTTCTGTTAACATAAAGTATTCAATGAGGTCTTTCTCTACCTCAGTGTATAAAGTAGACCAAGTTGTAGCAAAAATAAAGGTTACGTTAAAAGCTAAGGTAGGAAGTGCATTTTTGTGGGAATCTACTTTCCTACAATTCAGAGCAAGTACTGAAGGGAACAATTAAAAAAGGAGATGAGAGAAGTCTGTTTGGATTAAAAAATACTCAGAAATACTTAGCAAAGTAAGTACGGATGTGCAGAGTCAGTGGCACCTTTATCTTAGCAACACTTTAAAAAATATTGCTGGTAAACTGGCACCATTTAAAACCAATTTGTACTCAACATTAGTCAAATTCTATCCTCTTCCTTCAAAATAAATGCTGTTATAAGAAGAATATTAACAAATATGCTGATTCATTTGTAAGTCTACGTGTGATAAAGGGAGAGAAATCTGTCTTTAAAAGTACTAAGCTAAGAAAAAAATAGATTCAGATTTACGTACGTCGTCATAAATTATAATGCTTATATTTTTCATTTCATTTTTTAATGTAATTTACCCACATATTAGAATAAGAAATATGACATAAGTATATACTAAAGAAAAGTAGCATTATAAAACATGTTTTGTCCTATAATAAAAACCGGTGACATTTCTGGTTGGATTATTGGCACAGACTTTTTAAAAATATCACTGGTTAGACTATTTCTGAGCTCTCAGAGCAAAAACATTCCATAGGAAGCCAAGAAATATAATTTTAGTTGCAGTATAATTTTCCAGCTGTTTCACATAGGCATATTTTGGCATGTTTAAGAACTAGTGAAGGGCTCCCCTGGTGGCACAGTGGTTGGGGATGTTGCCAGCCATCCCCTGTGTGGCACAGCTGTTGCCAATACAGGGGACACGGGTTCGAGCCCTGGTCCAGGAAGATCCCACATGCCACGGGGCAACACAGCCTGTGAGCCACAACTACTGAGTCTACATGCCACAACTACTGAAGCCCACACGCCTGTAGCCCATGCTCCACAACAGGAGAAGCCACCGCAATGAGAGCCCTGCGCACCGCAATGAAGAGTAGCCCCACTCACCGCAACTAGAGAAAGCCTGCACGCAGCAACGAAGACCCAATGCAGCCAAAAATAAATAAATAAATTTATAAAAAAAAAAAAAAAAGAACTAGTGAAAATGTAAGGAAATATTAACCAGCTGATGGTTGAATCCATTTTTATTTTTAACAGCTGGGAGAGAAGATTTACAAGCCACTGATTCTTACCTTATTTTACAGTGCCTTTGTCACAAATAAAGCCAAAACTCGGTATCCTAAAATCCCAATGACTCTCCAATATCCTTGGGACATGTGCATATGAAAATAATCCCCAGGGATGTGGATACATCTTCTTGTTTTTCACTTTGCTTATGAGATCAAGAAAAGATGAAATACAAGGGTTGACTTTCAGTCTGCATTTCAAGGAAACATCTCATCAAATGGGCAACAGCTAAGTATCAGCTAAAATCAACTTCAAGTCCAAACTTACCATTTTTGCAGAAAACAGCCCAAAATTAGATCCATCTTTAAAATGGTCACATCAATTCACAACCCCAATCAACTGAACCTGTGTCCATTTTCTGTTAGCTGACTATAATACCACTAGCAGAGGGTAGGACAAACCCATTTGGCAGTTGGGTGAAGCTAACTGGACCTCTTCTTAGAACAAGGCTTTAAATTCTCATCTGAAGCATGTTTTTAAAGAATAAAATAAAATGAAACGTGGTATTAGAAATGAAATCAATTACTGAAATATAACTGTCAAAATATTTTAAACAACTTTGTGAGGTAGTAATTCATATGCTTCTTCATTAATGCATTAAATAACACAGTCTTGCGGCAGGTCTAGTAACTACCATCATTTCAAAATAGTGATGAGTACAAACAAGATTTTTGGATTTTCTGTAATAGCTGTACTGTGTTATGAAAATATCTGTGATTTCTATTAGTGTCATCATCACAGGTACTGGATATGCTGATATCGTTCACATGCATTATTTAAGAAATGCTACTTTGCAGTTAGAGGTTAGTGAAAATAGAGATGCAATAGTCTTTCTGTCCGAATTCACTGAAGCCCTGAATTCTAGCCCTCATGTAGAAAACAGACCTAATACTTCATTTATTTTCTGTGTGTTGGGCATCGTGTGGGCTCCTGTGCGTTCACTCATCTCATCTCACAGCGACTCTCAGAGGTGGTTCTTGACCCCATGTTACAAACAAGGACTCCGAGATACAGAGGGCTTCTTGTGCAAAGTCTGGGGTTCAAACCCAAGTGTGACTGATCCCAAAGCTGACTGGTCCTGTGATCTTTTTGCTTTAATATCCTTTTTCCCAATAGAAAATCTGTTCCTGATTAATAATCTTAGGCAAAAAGCTTTCACTCCTCTATAGCAATTACCTAGCTCTTTGTTTTATTAAAATGAAGCATGTGTGTGTTTATTCTAAGTAAGTTCAAAACCTCTGTGGGAGTACGTGGAATATAAATGATAAGCTAGTTATGTGTTTATCAATGTTCCAACTAAACTGAGTTCAAGCTCATTCCTTGGCTACTGCATTTTATTTCCCTCTTCTCCAGTTCTAGTCCCTACTTTATCTAAATAGAAATGAAAGTTGGCATTTACTTTCCCCCAAATGATGATCTTCATTACATTATACTGACAAAAGGCTCTTTCATTTCATTCTCTAATAACCAGCTCCCCACTTGTGAAGTAAGTGGGCAGCTCAGTCCCAAAAAGACCTCTACCTTCCCCAAGTCAAAAAGGGAGCCAACAGCTGCAGCTTGATCCTCCCAGAGTTTCCAACCTCAGCCTTGCTGGAGAGAGACAGTGCTCCTTCTAATAAGAGGTCATTCCGTCCCCCTGGGCTCATTACTAACTCCTCCTGATCAGAGGCTGCTGGTTCTGAACAGTGCCAAATTATGTGAGGTGGTTTTTCTTACTATGTACTACTGTCCACCAGGGATGGAATTGAAACCACTAAAATAATTCTATGTGGTAGTCTAGGTCTAACTCATATTTAAGAGAAATATTTGGGTACTTGGTATATTTTAACTTCAGGATAGAACCCTTAGCAATTCCCAGATGCAATAGTTTATGTAACTTAGAAGAATCCTAAACATGATAAATGTATCATACACATGTCTTGATGTCAAGGGTAGAATTTATCCAATATTAAGATCAGACAAGTTTAGTAAACCACTTAAGTGTTATAAGGCATGCTTCATACTAGGATGAATTATGTCCCTATCTGTTATTCAGTGTATATGTTCTATCATTTTGAATATTGAATTAAAAAAACCTTATATAAATGATGTGAAAGGTCTGATTTAAAGCAGCAAATGCTACTAAAACCAAACTGAAGGCTGACAGACCTTCTGTAACTCATATAGATTGCTAAGGAAAGGTATAATAGGGAAGGAATTAAAGATGGAGTCCTGGAATTTTCTTTAATAAGTCTGTTGAAAATCATCTTGAGTATCCTAAATTATTCAAAGGCAAATCCATTAAATTTGCAGAATTTTAAACATCAACAATTATAATATTTGGCTTACAGCCTCTGTTTTAGTAACTAAATTTCCATGCCTGTTTACCTGAAAATATGTATTTCTAAAAGCCCAGTCCTTTAGTTGTGTTTTAGTATGCCAACTCTAGAGATACTCCTTACGCTTATAATGGGTTGCATTTCTGCTAGAAGTTCCTTTAAGGAAAAATGATTAAACCAAACAAATCTGATTTGTTTCCTATTATAACCACAGCACAGCAGTGTGTTACATTGGTTGAGAACCTGAAGCCCAGCTTTTTATAGAAACAACCTCAGGTAAAGCTTCATCATTGTGGTACACTGAAGAAAACACCTAATCATAGATAGGGTTTGAAAAAAATCTCTCATCATGAAAATGATCACAGGCAACTTTGAGAATCTTTTCGAGAGACCAGGATCATCTGATGAATGTTATAGAAATCAATTCAGCAATATCAGTTTTTTTTTTTTTTTAAATCAAATTCATTAGTGTTGCAATATCAGTTTTATTTCTGTCCTGTTTCTATCACAAATGACACGGTGGCTAGCATGGGTACTAGGGCACAAAGTTCTTTTACTGCCTTCCGAACAGAAGCTCTTTCTGCTTTCCAGAACAGCACTCATCTTGCACCGTGATGTTATGTAAGGCATTACTACCTTCAAAATGCATGAACCAACCCTTAATTGCATTGAATTTGTTATCCTTTGATCCTTTTACAATGTTGTTTCACTATGTCCAAAAGCTTCAAAGCTTTGGCTTGAGTGATAGCCAAACTCAAAGCTGAATTAGATCCCAATTTCACAAAATCTTAAATCTTTTCCATCTTAGCCTTATATCTGGCAACTTTATTTGAATTAGTGGACAACAACCATCACTAAACTGTTTTCAGTCATTTTAAGGACCAGGTTCATAGTATGAAGACTGGTTTGAGCTGATGAAACTAATGTTTTAAAGAAACAGGGCCAAATGAGTCCTTATAGAAAGGAGCATTGCTCTATAAAGTAATCCCTTGGGGAAGTCATATACTTAGTTTAATAATGTTATTTCTCAAAACAATTTTGGAGATTTTCCTTTGGCCTTCAGAGAGAGAGTGCTGGTTGTAAAGGTAAACAAGTTTTATTTCTTTATAGCTGAGGAGGTACAAGTCTTGGGCTGCAAAATCAGCTGTGCAAAAAAAAAAAACCCAACAACCTTATTTTCTCTAACTGAATTTAGTTTCAATGTTACTCAACTCAGATTAACTTTAATCACTTATTCAACCAGTTCAGCATTTTTTTCCCACCCTTTTCTCTTTGGGTTGCCTCTAAGTTTGGTGGCTTTAAGTCATACCATGATGTCCATGAGATAGGAGAGGACCATTGGTCCTCAGAAATGATGCTTTACTCATGGTGGCACTTACTGGTCTCCAGGCACAGGTGTCCATCCCTGCTGACATCCTCAAGATGGCCTTGATCTCCTCTGGACTCACATGTTAGTCTAGACTCTTGGCATGACTGCTCGGCTGCTTGAGGCCCCCAAGCCCGTGTTTTGCACCTCTTTTTGGATGAGAGGGCAGAGAAGCCCAGGAAATGTTTGGATGCCCTCCTGTGCTGCTCTGGGAAGCTTGGTGGGGCTGTATCACACCTACGCCTCTCTGACATGCTCACCAGGCCCCACCTTTACTTTCTCTGCTCTTGTGTTGGGCAAACAGGTGGGAGGGAAGAAATGAGAGGCTTACTGCCTCCTCAGGTTCCACTCAGGAAACAAGGCACAAGTCTTCTTTGCTCAGACCCCCACCCTACTTGGGCAATTCAAAATTTTGGGGTGTGTGTGACAAACCTCATATTTAGATCATCATTTTTCTAAATCTATTGCTTAAAGCATTAACTTTATGCTCAGAGTCTTTCAGGATTGTGATTTTCAGTTCTCTAAAAAGTGTCTTTCAAACTATTGACTGCTGTGAGTTTCAAGGCATCACAGTGTAGAGGTTAGGAGGATGGACTGTGGAGCCGGACTTGCTGGGATTAAATCCGGGCTCTGCCACACACTAGTATTAGGGCCCTGGAACTCTCTGTGCCTCTACTTCCTCATCTGTAAAGATAGGGATGATGATAATAGTGCCTACCTCATGGAGTTGTTACGGAGATTAAGGAGTTAATATTTATAAAGTGATTAGAACAATGCCTCACATAGTGAATATTATGTATTATTAGTTACATTTGAAAAATATATTCATAAACCTTAAAAGCTGAATATTAGCTCTTTATTCCTTTGGTGCCTGATGCTGTCTGAGTGGGATGAAGGACAGGGAAAGAGGAAAATTTGGAGAGAGATTCTGTGATTGTTAATTTTATGTGTCAATGTAAGTGCATCATGGGGTGCCCTGATATTTGGTTAAACATTATTCTGGGTGTGTTTGTGAGGGTGTTTCTGGGTGAAATTAACATTTGCATCAGTAGACTGAGTAAAGCAGGTAGCTCTTCCAAATGATGGTGGGCCTCATCCAATCCATTGGAGACCTGATTAGTACAAAAAGGTGTATAGGAAGGGAGAATTCACCCTCTCTGCCTGACTACCTTTGAGCTGACACATTGGTCTTCTCCTGACTTTGCACTTGGACTTGAACTGGAGCTTCATATATATATATATGGTTTAGTTCGGTTTCTCTAGCAAATCCAGACCAATACATATGCATGGAATAATATTTCAAAATGTTACCCAGCCACAGTCATCTCAAAACTTTCTCTCTCTCTGTTTATTTTTTTCCCCATTTTGCTTCATTTCCTTCTTTGCTCAGCTTAGTTTAGCTGATTCAGCCTAGGAGTAGTAATAAATGAAGGAAGGCCTATGGGAGCAGACTAAGTTGGGAGTTTGAGGTCACTAGTGATATTACTATCTGGACATGGCCTGACAGGATCTTATCCTTGAAAATTGTGGATATCATGAGTTTATGACATAGGACACTATGGATACTGAATAGGCTGTGCCTATTCAGGTCTAACTCCACACCCAGCATGTTTAGAGTTGATTGTGTTAGGCATATATTAATTTCTGGTTTTTGAGTTACATTTTTTTACTGAAAGATTTACTTTCAACAGATGACATAAATTATGTGATTTATTTAATATAGGCATTTACTATTGGCAATATCAAAATTGCTCACATTAGAAGCTTCAGGTTCATGAGATGCTATTTGTCAAAAAAATCTGTTATCATGTATTTTTATCTTGCTTCTGTGATTTATGATGAGAACTGAAAATCAGAATCTTCTGTGTCCTAATCCTCTTTCTAACATTTTGTCTTATGACAGTCTTCAGCATGTCATTTAATCTCTCCTTGATTCAGATTCCCCATTGGTAAAATGAAACCATTAATAATGTTTGCCACTTACAGAATTGCTGTAAAGATTAGTTAGTTAATGTTTGTAAAAATTCTCTAACCATGGATAAAGCTATAGCACCACGGACTATTAGAATGGATATTGCCCACATTTTTCCTTTATAGAATGGCCAGTCTTTAAAACATCCTTCAAGTGAATTTTGCAGATAACAGATTTAGTGGTTGTGCACTGTGTTTACATTTTTAATTTTTTTGATCCATTTGAGAATTCAGGGAGTTCCAGTATATTGTTATGATTATTCCTCTTTTTTAAGAATTTTTTTTGTGGTGCTATCTAAGCACACACTCATGCACACACACACACACACACACACACACGTCTATCCATGTATTATCTGGGTGGATGATTTTCCAATAATATTTGCAATGTGTAATGTGGCTCTGTGTAGCTTAGTAATTTTAATTATTCATCTCCCATGTGAGGTGACACATTTTTCCAGAATTTATAGGGGGTTGCTAATCTGAACTTTTTGCCTTTTTTGTTTTTTGTTTTTTTTTGACGAGGATACACAGGGAGAAAAGAAAAAAATATATATGTTTAAGTCTTTGACTTAGGAAAAAATGGCATGGTGACTATTATTCTGTCCAACCTGTTATTATTTAAAAGTAATAATACGAATGAAATACTCTAAGACAAGTTTTGTACTTGGTTTATCGAGTTCCATTCAAAGATGTTGCTAGGTTTCAGTGGGCAATGTACAAGAGTATCAATTTTCTTATTCCACAGAGGTTTTTGAGTATCCAGAGGAAGATTGAAAAGACAAATAGACCCAGTATTTTCTCTAATTCCATTATTTATTGCTTTTCTAGTTCACTACATCAAAGCATGCCATGAAGTGTGCATGCATCTACTGATCACATCAAGTTAAATCAAGGAGGTAACAGGGGCATATCATGTTTTCAAGTGATAAACGGTGTTGTAATTATCCAGTGTTCATTGGAAGGAAAATTTGCAATAAAATGTCAAACAATAATAGCAAGTGATCGTAAATATCTTGAATCTCAAAATAAGGAAATCTGGGTAGAAAAAATACTTAGTTCCCACTTTACTGCGAAGGACATTTTTCAAGGCAGATAAGAAGAGTTTAGAGGTTATAAATGAATACTAAAAAGACTGGAAGGCATTCACTGGGATGGATGGGTGGGGAATAGAAAACAAGGATGGAGTCAGTGGCTTGGAATACAGGCATAATATGGGAGGGAGGGAGTGATAAGTGGCAGTCTTTCCTGGATGACCAGTTAAGTAAGAATTATTTATGTGAACATGGGAGTCTACAGGATTCCAACTTTTGTACGTTTCTAGGAAATGTTAAGAGATAATAGTATCAGAACCTTTCTTCATCCAACTAAAAGCCCTGGAAATACTGGGAAAGAACATAGAAAGAAAAATGAAAAATATTTGGCATCATCACTTTCAGGGAGACTGTTGATCATCCTCTGAATGCCCTTGCTCCTTTTCTCTCTGATTTTCCGTTTTCAGGGAAGATAATTGAGGTATGAAGAACTCTGCATATTATCAGATGTTTCTTTTCTGTGTCTAACCCACTTTCCCCACAAATTATTTTCTTCTATCTCTCTCTCTTTCTTCTTTCTTTTAAATCATTATTATTAGTTTGGGCAGATACATGAAAATATCTTGGGATCTGCCAAATTGCAGCTTACATGTACTTGCATCTCCCATCTTGAAAGAAAGTCTAGAGAAGTAAAATTCATTTAGTTGTCAGAGTGTTTTTAAAAGCTTGACCTTTGAACTTCTTATTTCTACCCTTCTTGAAACAAGGACTTTCTACTTAAAAATCCATCCCGAAACTTTTGAAACTCAAAAACGATATGAGTTTGATCTGATTCAATGCTTCTACAATATAATGAACTTTTAGCTGAAAGACTGAAATGAGGAAGATATTGTTTCTAGGTTAGGAAGAACTTTAGATGGCAGCATACATTTAGTGAGTTATACATATACTCATTTCAAATATACACACATACACACAAGACTGGTAAGTAAAATCTGTCAGAAGAACTCAGGGGCACAGAGTAGTCCTTCCCTTCAACATGGTTTCTATCAACTGTGATTTCCTTTTAGAGATTAGCTTACTCTCCTTACCTGAAGTTTTAAAGACATAAAGTAAACAGAAGATCACACTCTCTGAAAAGAATTACCTGACACTGACTGTTGTTGCTTTTCTGAAACATAAGTCTGTAGGGGAAAAAAATGCTGTCCTCAAATCTCAATTCTAAAGAAAAGTCTCTGCGTTGGCTCAGAATTCTGTAAGCTCAGCATCCTCCAGGCCAGATGGAAACAGGAGGCTTCAAGTGTTTCTAGACGTAGCTGGGGTCTTAGCAGTCAAATAACTCTCTCAGAAGTGGAATACTTTGGAGCAAGTACTTTGAGAGCCCATTCACATCTTTTATCACTTTGAGGTAACTGTTCCTTTACAGAGCCATCCTTTTTCTTCTCCTGTACATATATCTGACATTGATTAGGATGAAAAAGTTTAAAATGTGTTCCTGAATGAATAGTGGTTCAGAACTCAGGAAAGGAGACAGGCTTTCACAGAAATATGCTGATTGTTTAGTTGTAAAATAACGAGGCAAGGGAACAGGGACATACACTGTTCAGTCCAGCTCATAGCGTGTGGCTGCCAGCTCACCAAAAGAGATCACATAGTTTGGCCGAGCAAAGGACCAGACCACAGCCAGGGACCGTAGGGGTAGCAAGGAAGGCATGTCGCTGAAATATACCCAGCTTGATCTCTGCAGAGCCCAGCTGAGGGATCTGGTCGTCTCAGCAGGACAAAGGCTGTCTAGTACCTTCCAGCCAAACCACTCTGTGCTCCTCCGAGCCAGCCTGCTTTTGACCAAGACTCTTAACACCCCTTCTTGCTGAGCTGCCTCTGCTCTCCCTGGAATCTCTTGGCTTAGCACCTCTCTGGCCCCTCCCAACAGGACCACTCCTGGGACAGCATGTGCTCTGCGTGGAATAACAAGGTTAACTGGACAAGGTTGAATAGCCCTGTGACGGGAGTGCCTTCAAGCCACATGACAGAAATGAAATAGGAGTCATAAGGGCCACACTGGAGGAGAATCAGATTCTTCTCAAGAGTTCCAGTCCTGGCCTGGTTTTCTGAGATGCCTTGACTCCTCCTTTGTTTCTCTCCTCATAAAGGTAGAAATACAGAATAGCATCCCTCAAAAGTGGTAAGAGAGAAGGAGAGGATGAAGTGTAGGGGTAGTCATTTTTATGACGGTTTATCTCTAAATTTCATCCTGGGCAAAAGTTTTGGGAAAAGCGAAATCACTTAGCCCAAGGGATGCCTGAGGAAGTATAAAGAAGTCCTGGAAATCCCCTGGAAAAAAAAAAGGATCAAGTAGAGTTTGATTTCGTCTTTGTTGTCAAATTTTCAGCTCAGTCATTTGCAGCAACATAAGAGATTCCAGGTAGAATGCAGCAGCAGGTGTTAGGAAATGAATTTTTCTGCACGTGGTAAAACCTGGCATGGAAGGTTGAACAAGCAGAGCAGACTGGACTCAGGAAGCACACGGGCCAGGGAAGTCAGGGCAGAGCTCTAGTGTGGGGTGATGTGGCTGGAGTTCTCAGAAGCAGGGGAATGAAACCAAGAGAGTGGCTGGAACCAGCCTGTAGGCAGACAGCCTGGGTACCAGAAGGCAAGGCAAGGCAGTGGGGCAAGGAAGACTCCAAAGAGTTAAGATGCTGTAGAAAAACAAAGCAGCAAGTCAAAGACCCTGCAAGCAGTGATAAACCAGGTGATCTGCAAGAACTAAAATCCTGAACCTGGTGTCAGGTCCGGATGCAGGGAGTGGCTGAGGTGAGACCTGAGGCAAGCAATCTAAGCCAGACTATTGGTGGTTCCTGGCAATGGGAGGATCTAGATCCTGAAGTAAGACTCACCCCAGCCAGGAAACCTCTTATACAAGATAAGACTACTGCTTTTTTAAATAACAGACGTGCCAAACAAATCAGTGTTGGGAAATGATACGTTATTCCCCATCACCTCTCACCTGACTGTTGCACCAGATTCTTATCTTGTCTCCCTGCATTTGGTCTTCTTTTCTGACAATCTATTCCTCATACAGCTGCCAAAGCAGTTCTCCTAAAATGCAAGTCTGGTCACATCTCCCTTCTGCCTAAATCCTTGCACTGGCTGCCTGTTGTTCAAGAAAGATTCTCCAGAGTGTTTTGGTGAATACTAGTTCTGTGAGGTGATTAGCCAAAGAAGGGTGTATAGTCAAATAACCCGGAAATTCTACAGTCCCTTCTTAGAGATTTCCAATGGAGAGAAGCATTTTAAAGGCTCTGAGAAGTCCTGCAACAACTTGTTGAAGGTTGATTAACCCAATACTTTCCAAATATTTTTAACCATGGGCACATTTTCTCTCTTTTTTTCTTCCATAAAATCTATCAACATTGATTGAAAATGCTTTAAGAAATACTGACCTATGGGGTGGGGGACGGAAATCCATCTTGCTTGGCCTGAACCAGAAGGCTCTTTTTGGTCTAGCCCCTCCTGGTCTGCCTCTGCTGCTCATCTCCCACTGATCCTTCTTTTGGGTTTTATGCCCTAGCAAAACAAGGCAGACCACTGTTCTCACAGATATCACTATGTTTTGGAAATCTATTCTTTTAAACTAAAATATTTTCTCTGCATCTTCCGTAACCCCTATCTGTAGAATGTTACTTATTATTCAAAGTCCTGCTCAGATGTCAGCTCCATAGGAGGTTGTCTCTTTACTTTAGAGCAAGGGTCAACCAGCTTTTTCTGTAGAATTCCAGACATAGATAATCTGTAAATGAATGGGCATGGCTGTGTTCCAATAAAACTTTATTTACAAACATAGAAAGCAGGCTGGATTTGGCCATGAGGTGTAGATTGCTGACCCCTGCTTTAGAGCTCACTTTATATAGCTCCTGCTGAAGCAGAAGTTAAGTCTCTAGATGTGAAAAATCCAAGGCCTCAAGGTGACAGCAGTATATACATGTATTTAGTTAGAACAGACACAAGGGCAGAGATAAGGGCCAATCTAATAAATGAAGCATTAGACACTGCTTAGAGTTGTTATTTTAGACTCTTGTCATCACAATTAACTGTAAGAACTTTCCATGAAAGATAACATAAAATTAGAGTCACTTCTATAATGTTAGTTTAGGAATCAGCCCTTGAATAATATTACCAAAGGCAAAAATGTCTATTAAAACCTGGCTGAGACCCTGTTATAAGGAACAATTTATACCTAAAGTGCTAAGCACTCATGTGTTGCTTAAAAAGAAACTCTGCTCCCCTGAACTGATGCTTTCTGGGAAATAAAGTGAACTAGTACACTAGCAAAAGAAAAGTGTAATGGGCCAGGTGAAACTTACTATGCTGCACTGCAAGACTGGCCTTGGGGGACTTCAGGTGTTTGGGAGACCAGAAAGGGGGTGCATCAGAAGGTTGGAAGGGAGATGGAGACCTGCCCTGGAAAGGGAGTGACCAGAGAGGCACGACCAGGGGCTGTTCCTGGGGAAAATGACAGGCAGGAATCCTTGGTTATGTAGATGCAGGAGATGAAATTCATGGGGCCTCTGAGATTAAAAACTGACAGAAAAAAATACGCCATGGTAAGGTTCAGACAGAGGGGAGTGAGAGTAATTTCTCTGGATGACTGGAACCCTTATATGGCTCCCACTCCAAAAATGCCCCCTCCTGTCTTAAAGTCACAGCACTCGGTATCCAGCTTGGTAACCATGAAAATTGTGAATGGCTGGCTATCCATTAAATGTTCAGGCTCCCTGTCCATGAAACAGAATTATTATAGGGACCTCATTTCCCATCCCCCCTTGCTTGTAGGTGGAGGCGTGAGACTGAGTTCAGGCCAATGGAATGTGGGTGGAAATGATTTACATCACTTCTGGGCCTGGCCCATAAAATCTCCCACTGGGTCCTCTGCTCTTTCTCTGCCCCATCTGTTGACTAGATTTGGGCAATTTCAGATACCATGTGTTGAAGGCAGCAGAGCTTCTATCAGTTTATGTCTCTGATAGACTCTATGGAACAGAAAATATCTCCTCCCCATTCAAACACACAGAACTACCGGTATAAACTTCTACTATGTGAAGCCATTGAGATTTCAGAGTTTATCTACTATGAGAAGGAGCATTTACTTGACAAGTACAAGCAGAAAATGAGCATTGCTTTAATAAGTAAAAGGGTTCCACATTATAAAGCAATTTTAGAAAAGAATATGGGATCCACTGAACCAGAAAACATAGGGGAGACGCTACAGTTTGCAAATAAGCCATTATTTTCAATCTCAAATAAATGCTACTTCCTTTAACAAATCATGATTTTGGAAATAAATTTGTATGTGTGTCACCATCTATATTGTCAAATTAATCAACTAAAAAAATCCCACTTCTTTTAGGAGCTTTAGGAAACAAACAAAAACACCCAAAGGAGTAAAAGTAAAAAAAACTAAAAACCAAACAAACATGAGCATTGCTTAAAAGCAAACCAAAAAATGAAGTTCAGCCTTTTCCAGGGGAAAAATATCAGAAACGAGCCAACTCAACAAAATGGGAACATAATTAGCCAGATCAATTCTTACCTCAGGAGGCCATTATCAGCAGGTTGATATAGAAAACTACTCAGTTTGTTTATCCATCCTCCTCAAATCATGATGGAAGCCATTTCAAAAGTTATTTACAATTTCTTTATTTTTAATTTTTTATTTCTACGTTTTCTTCATAAAGGGATAATTGAAACAGTATGATTTTTTCCTTCAGTTTTAATGAGATGTAATTGACATATAACACTGTATTAGTCCAGGGTGTACAACATAATTATTTATGTGTATATTATGAAATGATTACCACAATAAGTTTAGTTAATATCCATCACCTCACACAGTTACAATTTTCTTCTTGTAATGAGAACTTTTAAGATCTACTTTCTTAGCAACTTTCAAATATTTAATAGCGTATTGTTAACTGTAGTCACCATGCTGTACATTATATCCCCATATCTTATCTATCTTCTAAGTAGAAGTTTTTACCTTTTGACCACTTTCACCTACTGCCCCTGCCTCTCGGTTTTCCTAGATGAGATTATGTTTGTATCTTTATAACCAAAAAACCAAAGCACGTAATTGTTGGTAGGTGTTCTAGGTGACATAAAGTCCAGTTTGATCATTACAGATAATCTGTTCAATTATAAATAATCAACTATGATCTATTAGGCTACAGTGGAGAAACACAACTTTGAAATGTCAGTTAAAGAGAAGGCTTCCTAAGATATCCATTATTATGATGACAGTAAAAATTATTATTTTTTTCGAGGATTGAAGCAGTATAGCATCGTGGTTAAGAATATAAGCACTTCTGGCCTGCCGCCATGTCCTGCCCACCGTCTGCCGCACACAGTGGGTGTTGTTCCAGGACCTTGCTTCAGACAGGGTGAGGGGACGCTGACCTTGGAGCCAGATTTCCTGGGTTTGTACCCCAGCCCCAACATTTACATGCTCTATGGCTTTGGGCAACTCAGGTAGCATGAATCTCATCAGCACAGAGAGAAAACTTCACTGAAAACTCATTGCAGAGCGGTTGGGGAAGCCGGATTCCATGACAGCAGCAGCAGGGTTCGTGGCGAGAATCACGGCTTGCAGGCCACCCTGGGCAGTCTTGTCTTCCTGCAGCTTGTAGACCCTTGGGCTTAGGAGCTGTTTCAAGCACACAACCTTGAGAGAGTAAGGTGTTCTTGAGACCATCTGTACCGAATCCGTGACTGAACCCAGTGAAGACCTCTGTATAAACGTTTAAGATTCTAGCAGCACATGCAGAGACCTACTCTTTTAGCCACCAGCTGCTGGAGACAGCCTCGTAGACAAATTGCTACCAAGTCAGCCTGTTCTAGCTGAACAGCTATTGTAGACCCTCATGATCTGACTTCATATTGGAGACTGCCACGTTCACTGCCGTGCCGCGGACAGGGTCTTGGTGCTCCGGCTGGGTATCAGGCCTGAGCCTCTGAGGTGGGAGAGCCGAGATCAGGACATTGGACCACCAGAGACCTCCTGGCCCCATGTAATATCAATCAGTGAGAGTTCTCCCAGAGATCTCTGTCTCAACGCCAAGACCCAGCTCCACTCAACAACCAGCAAGCTCCAGTGCTGGACACCCCATGCCAAACAACTAGCAAGACAGGAACACAACCCCACCCACTAGCAGAGAGGCTGCCTAAAATCATACTAAGTTCACAGACACCCCCAAAAACACACTATCAGACGCAGTCCTGCCCACCAGAAAGAAGATCCAGCCTCATCCTCCAGAAAATGGGCACCAGTCCCCTCCACCAGGAAGCCTACACAACCCACTGAACCAGCCTCACCCACTGGGGACAGACACCAAAAACAACGGGAACTACGAACCTACAGCCTGCGAAAAGTGACCCCAAACACTGTAAGTTAAGCAAAATGAGAAGACAGAAAAATACGTAGCAGATGAAGGAACAAGGTAAAAACCCACCAGACGAAGCTAATGAAGAGGAAATAGGGGGTCTACCTGAAAAAGAATTCACAGTAATGATAGTAAAGTTGATCCAAAATCTTGGAAATAGAATGGGGAAAATACAAGAAACGTTTAACAAGGACCTAGAAGAACTAAAGAGCAAACAAACAATGATAAA
This sequence comes from Balaenoptera acutorostrata, assembly GCF_949987535.1. Classification (NCBI taxonomy): domain Eukaryota; kingdom Metazoa; phylum Chordata; class Mammalia; order Artiodactyla; family Balaenopteridae; genus Balaenoptera; species Balaenoptera acutorostrata. The sequence goes on along the minus strand of NC_080069.1, from coordinate 58,518,817 downwards.
CAACACAATCAATGAAATTAAAAATTCTCTAGAAGGAATCAATAGCAGAATAACTGAGGCAGAAGAACAGATAAGTGACCTGGAAGATAAAATACTGGAAATAACTACTGCAGAGCAGAATAAAGAAAAAAGAATGAAAAGAATTAAGGACAGTCTCAGAGACCTCTGGGACAACATTAAATGCAACAACATTCAAATTATAGGGGTCGCAGAAGAAGAAGAGAAAAAGAAAGGGACTGAGAAAATATTTGAAGAGATTATGGTTGAAAACTTCCCTAATATGGGAAAGGAAATAGTCAATCAAATCCAAGAAGCGCAGAGAGTCCCATACAGGATAAATCCAAGGAGAAACACGCCAAGACACATTAATCAAACTATCAAAAATTAAATACAAAGAAAAAGTATTAAAAGCAGCAAGGGAAAAGCAACAAATAACATACAAGGGAATCCCCATAAGGGTAACAGTGATCTTTCAGCAGAAACTCTGCAAGCCAGAAGGGAGTGGCAAGACAGATTTAAAGTGATGAAAGGGAAAAACCTACAACCAAGATTATTCTACCCAGCAAGGATCTCATTCAGATTCAACAGAGAAATTAAAACCTTTACAGACAAGCGAAAGTTAAGAGAATTCAGCACCACCAAACCAGCTTTACAACAAATGCTAAAGGAGCTTCTCTAGGCAGGAAACACAAGAGAAGGAAAAGACCTACAATGACAAACCCCAAACAATTAAGAAAATGGTAATAGGAACATACATATCAATAATTACCTTAAATGTAAATGGATTAAATGCTCCAGCCAAAAGACATAGACTGGCTGAATGGATACAAAAACAAGACCCGTATATATGCTGTCTAAAAGAGACCCACTTCAGACCTAGAGACACATACAGACTGAAAGTGAGGGAATGGAAAAAGATATTCCCTGCAAATGGAAATCAAAAGAATGCTGGAGTAGCAATTCTCATATCAGACGAAATAGACTTTAAAATAAAGACTATTACAAGAGACAAAGAAGGACACTACATAATGATCAAGGAATCAATCCAAGAAGAAGATATAACACTTATAAATATTTATGCACCCAACATAGGAGCACCTCAATACATAAGGCAAATGCTAACAGCCATAAAAGGGGAAATAGACAGTAACACAATCATAGTAGGGGACTTTAACACCCCACTTTCACCAATGGACAGATCAACCAAAATGAAAATAAATAAAGAAACACAAGCTTTAAATGATGCATTAAACAAGATGGACTTAATTGATATTTATAGGACATTCCATCCAAAAACAACAGAATACACTTTCTTCTCCAGTGCTCATGGGACATTCTCCAGGATAGATCATATCTTGGGTCACAAATCAAGCCTTGGGAAATTTAAGAAAATTGAAATTGTATCAAGTATCTTTTCCGACCACAATGCCATGAGCCTAGATATCAATTACAGGAAAAAAACTGTAAAAATTACAAACACATGGAGGCTAAACAATACGCTACTAAATAACTAAGAGATCACTGAAGAAATCAAAGGGGAAATCAAAAAATACCTAGAAACAAATGACAATGAAAACACGACAGCCCAAAACTTATGGGATGCAGCAAAAGCAGTTCTAAGAGGGAAGTTTATAGCAAAACAATGCTACCTCAAGAAACAAGAAAAATCTCAAGTAAACAACCTAACCTTACACCTAAAGCAATTAGACAAAGAAGAACAAAAAAACTCCAAAGTTAGCAGAAGGAAAGAAATAATAAAATCAGATCAGAAATAAATGAAAAAGAAAAAAGAAAACGATAGCAAAGATCAATAAAACTAAAAGCTGGTTCTTTGACAAGATAAACAAAATTGATAAACCATTAGCCAGACTCATCAAGAAGAAAAGGGAGAAGCCTCGAATCAACAGAATTAGAAATGAAAAAGGAGAAGTAACAACTGACACTGCAGAAATACAAAGGATCATGAGACATTCCCACAAGCAACTACATGCCAATAAAATGGGCAACCTGGAAGAAATGGACAAATTCTTAGAAAAGCACAACCTTCCGAGACTGAACCAGGAAGAAATAGAAAATATAAACAGACCAATCACAAGCACTGAAATTGAAACTGTGATTGAAAATCTTCCAACAAACAAAAGCCCAGGACCAGATGGTTTCACAGGTGATTTCTATCAAACATTTAGAGAAGAGTTAACACCTATCCTTCTCAAACATTGCCAGAATATAGCAGAGGGAGGAACAGTCCCAAACTCATTCTACAAGGCCACCATCACCCTGATACGAAAACCGGACAAAGATGTTACAAAAAATGAAAACTACAGGCCAATATCTCTGATGAACATAGATGGAAAAATCCTCAACAAAATACTAGCAAACAATCCAACAGCACATTACAAGGATCATACACCATGATCAAGTGGGGTTTATTGCAGGAATACAAGGATTCTTCAAAATATGCAAACCAATCAATGTGATACACCATATTATTAAACTGAAGGATAAAAACCATATGATCATCTCAATAGATGCAGAAAAAGCTTTCTACAAAATTCAACACCGATTTATGATAAAAACTCTCCAGAAAGTAGGCATAGAGGGAAATTACCTCAACATAATAAAGGCCATATATGACAAACCCACAGCCAACATCATTCTTAATGGTGAAAAACTGAAACCATTTCCACTAAGATCAGGAACAAGATAAGGTTGCCCACTCTCACCACTATTATTCAACATAGTTTTGGAAGTTTTAGCCATATCAGTCAGAGAAGAAAAAGAAAGAAGAGGAATCCAAATCAGAAAAGAAGAAGTAAAGCTGTCACTGTTTGCAGATGACATGATACTATACATAGCGAATCCTAAAGATGCTACCAGAAAACTACTAGAGCTAATCAGTGAATTTGGTAAAGTAGCAGGATACAAAAAAAATGCACAGAAATCTCTTGTATTCCTATACACTGATAATGAAAAATCTGAAAGAGAAATTAAGGAAACACTCCCACTTACCAATGCAACAAAAAGAATAAAACACCCAGGAATAAACCTACCTAAGGAGAAAAAAGACCTGTATGCAGAAAACTATAAGACACTGATGAAAGAAATGAACGATGATACAAACAGATGGAGAGATATACCATGTCCTTGGATTGGAAGAATCAACATTGTGAAAATTACTCTACTACCCAAAGCAATCTACAGATTCAATGCAATCCCTATCAAACTACTAATGGCATTTTTCACAGAACTAGAACAAAAAATTTCACAGTTTGTATGGAAACACAAAAGACCCCGAATAGCCAAAGCAATCTTGAGAAGGAAAAATGGAGATGGAGTAATCAGGCTCCCTGACTTCAGACTATACTACAAAGCTACAGTAATCAAGACAGTATGGTACTGGCACAAAAACAGAAATATAGATCAATGGAACAGGATAGAAAGCCCAGAGATAAACCCACGCACATATGATCACTTTGTCTTTGATAAAGGAGGCAAGAATATACAATGGAGAAAAGATAGCCTTTTCAATAAGTTGTACTGGGAAAACTGGACAGCTACATGTAAAAGAATGAAATTAGAACCCTCCCTAACACCATGCACAAAAATAAACTCAAAATGGATTAAAGACCTAAATGTAAGGCCAGACACTGTAAAACTCTTAGAGGAAAACATAGGCAGAACACTCTAGACATAAATCACAGCAAGATCCTTTTTGACCCACCTCCTAGAGTAATGGAAATAAAAACAAAAATAAACGAATGGGACCTAATGAAACTTAAAAGCTTTTGCACAGCAAAGGATACCATCAACCAGACAAAAAGACAACCCTCAGAATGGGAGAAAATATTTGTAAATGAAGCAACCTACAAAGGATTAATCTCCAAATTATACAAGCAGTTCATGCACCTCAATATCGGGAAAACAACCAACCCAATCCAAAAATGGACAGAAGACCTAAATAGACATTTCTCCAAAGAAGACATACAGATGGCCAAGAAGCACATGAAAAGCTGCTCAACATCACTAATCATTAGAGAAATGTAAATCAAAACTACAATGAGGTATCACCTCACACCAGTCAGAATGGCCATCATCAAAAAATCTGCAAACAATAAATGCTGGAGAGGGTGTGGAGAAAACAGAACCCTCTTGCACTGTTGGTGGGAATGTAAATTGATACAGCCACTATGGAGAACAGTATGAAGGCTCCTTAAGAAACTAAAAATAGAGCTACCATACAACCTGCCACTCCCACTGGGCATATACCCTGAGAAAACCATAATTCAAAAAGAGTCATGTACCCCAATGTTTAGTGCAGCTCTATTTACAATAGCCAAGACATGGAAGCAACCTAAGTGTCCATTGACAGATGAATGGATAAAGAAGATGTGGCACATATATACAATGGAATATTACTGAGCCATAAAAAGAAACGAAATTGAGTTATTTGTAGTGAGGTGGATGGACCTAGGGTCTGTCATACAGGGTGAAGTATGCCAGAAAGACACAAACAAATACCACATGCTAACACATATATATGGAATCTAAAAAAAGAAAAAAGGTTCTGAAGAACCTAGGGGCAGGACAGGAATAAAGACACAGTCGTAGAGAATGGACTTGAGGATACAGGGAGGGGGAAGGGTAAGCTGAGACAAAGTGAGAGAATGGCATGGATATATATATACACTACCAAATGTCAAATAGTTAGCTAGCGGGAAGCAGCCACATAGCATAGTGAGATCAACTTAGTGCTTTGTGACCCTAGAGGGGTGGGATAGGGACAGTGGGAGGGAGACGTAAGAGGGAGGGGATATGGGGATATATGTATACGTATAGCTCATTCACTTTGTTATACAGCAGCAACAAACACAACAATGTAAAGCAATTATACTCCAATAAAGATGTTTAAAAAAAAGAATATAAGCACTTCTGTTCAAGACATTATTACAAGAGTGACAAGGCAAAACAGAGTAAGAGATGATAATTGCAATAGATATTTCTGACAAAGGATCATATTTAGAGTATATAAAGCCTTCGAAAAATTAATGATCATAAAATGAATAACCTAATAGAAAAATGGGCAGAAGACTTGAACAGGTGCTCAACGATTTGCTCAACATTGTTAGTTATCAGAAAAACCACAAATTAAAACCATAATAAGATATCATTACACATCTAGCAGAATGGCCAAAAATTAAAAGCCAGACAATACCAAGTGTTGGTGATGATGTGGAATAACTGGAACTCTCATACACTGCTGGTGAAAGTGTAAATTGGTACAAACACTTTGAAAATTGAAGATTTCATTTAAAATGAGCATCCACGTCCTATAACCCAGCAATTGCATTTCATGATGTATATAATATGCACAACATAAAAGTGTACATATGTGCCCAAAATAACATGAATGAGAATGTTAACAGCAGCATTGTTTTTAATAGCCCCCAACTGGAAACTGCTCAAATTTCCCTCAAGAGTAGGATGGATAGATAAATTGTGATATAGTCAAATGTTAGAATACTATACAGCAATAAAAGTAACTATACTCTCCACAATAACAAGGATCATTTTAACAAACAAATTATATTATTCCATTCATATAAAGTTCATAGCAGGGCAGGAATAGAAACGCAGACATAGAGAACGGACGTGTGGACACTGGGTTGGGGGGGGAGGCGAGGGTGAGATGAATTGGGAGATTAGGTTTGACATAAATACACTACCATGTGTAAAATAGATAGCTAGTGGGAACCTGCTGTATAGCACAGGGAGCTCAGCTTGGTGCTCTGTGATGACCTAGATGGGTGGGAAGGGGGAGGGGGAGGTCCAAGAGGGAGGGGCTATATGTATACATATAGCTGATTCACTTCATTGTACAGCAGAAACTAACATAACATTGTAAAGCTATTATACTCCAATAAAAAAAGTTAAAAAAAATAAAATACAGAAAAAAAAAGAAGCAAAATGAATCATTAGGAGTCGGGATAGTAGTTACCTCTGGGAAGAAAACACTAAGTGGGAGGGGCACAAAGAAGGACTTCTGGAGTGCTGGTCATGCTTCATTTCTTGATCTGGGTGGTGTTGCCCAAGTGGGTTTACTTATGAAAATTCACTGAGATGCGCATGATTTGTGTACTTTTCTCCATGACAAACTTTAATACAAAGCTTACTAGAAAAGGAGGAAAGAGTGTGGACTCTGATGTCAAATTCCGGGTTTCATATTACAGCTTTACTCCTCACTAGTCAAGATCCTTGGGAAAGTTGTCTAACCTTTCTTTGTCTCAGGTTACACATCTGTGAAAGGAAGATTATACAATTACCTTCCTCACACACTGTTAGGAGGATAAATCTGACAATGCATACCAAGCTCATAGAACAGTACTAGGCACGTGTTTAGCATTCAATAAATGTCAGCTGTTGTCATTCTTATCATTAACTCTCTGGAAGACCAACTGATAAATATTATCTTAAAATGTCACTGGATCCAAGGTAAGAATAATTAGAATAACACAGAAAATCATCTGATATTTTTATTTGGCTTCATTATTTTTTGACTCCTTGACCTTCAAACTAGGGAGTTTCTCAGAAAAACCAACAAGGACAACTCCCAAAGCAAAAAGAAAATTCATTTGAAAACCATGATGTAGGCCCAACTAATATAAATATTATTGCTGTGAAGGACATCTGTAAGTAGGTAAAGTGCTGGAGAAGGAAAAAAAAAGATCAGGTTACAATTATATAAGGCATGAATTCTTATTTTAAAAAGGTTAGTAACACAATGCTCACACCTCAAGATGAAAGGAATTAGTCAATTTATCCTTGTGTGCAACGGGGCATGGTTTTCTACAGTGTAGATTTTTTTATTCATTAATAACATTAAAAAAATTACCCCTCTGGCTACTAGGTTTTCTACTTCAGTATGTGATCCAATATTTAAAATGGTTTCTACTCTACTTTCATGTTAACACTTTATCTCACTTATATACAAATTCATGCTATGTTTGCTTTTATTTCTGAAATTAGGTCAGAAAATTCAAATCCCAAATACTTATATTAGGTTAGGAAATTCAAACCAGAACTTGGACCTTTATCAATATTGTACTCAATTTAGTACTTTTAAACTAACGGATCCAACTGCAGAGCTCTTGAAATACTGATGTCCTTATTCAAGATTAGGAAGTTTAGTGTTATGTTTCTACACTTCCATGAAAGTCTTAGAATAGAAAGAGCTTTCAGCTTCATGCAGGTCAATCTTCTATCATCTGCACTGTGTTACAGCTGTGTTGGCTTCAAGAGAGCTTATTTTTATGTGTTTCCTTTTCAGTCAGTTCTTACTTTCTAAGCTGAAAACTTCAAGAAAATGGGACCATGTCTATCTTGTTAATGATTATATTACCAGTGTTCCGGACAGTGCCTGGAACATAAGTGTTGAAAGAATGTAAGAATGTATCAGTGAAAGAATGTAAGAATGGGAACCACTGGATATAAATTCTCAAACAGCACATGACTCAGAAATAATCAATTAAAAATATAAAAGCATAATAATTAGGATTTTGAGTTATTAAGATTGATTTGTATGGTCTGGGCTTTAATTGTAGGAAAAACAAATAAATTACTCCAAACGGTTCACAGATGTGGGATTTTCTTCATGCTCTAATCTCTTTAATGTGACCCAAATGAGAGACTTGATGTGAAACGATCCACCAAAGGCAGATGACCTTGGCTCGCTATGGAGAAGAGCTGAGAGAGCAGCTTTTGCCTCCTATCCCAAGTATGCTGGTGTCAGTGTGGACAGATAAAGGAAGGGTGGCTTTCTGAGGAATGATTCCTCAAGGTGGGCTCTGGCAGCGTGGGGCAGAAGGTGGGGACCTTCTTTGCGAGGCTCCTTTGGAACTATCACTTACAATAGAAGGAAAAGGTAGTCATGCCCGTCAGAAGGATTTTCTGAACAAGGGCTATAATGAAAGGGTTTTTTTTTTCTCCCCATAAATTAGGATGTCTTGACCATCCTGACCATCCCAATTCTGGGCTATTTTGTTTAACCAGGTTTAACCATTTTTCTTTCAAAAATGATTTTGGAATTAGGTCATGACATAGGTTCTTCTGATGTCCTAGGTATTCCCAACTTTTCTAATAACATGACAGATTTGCTTATGACCATTCAACCCCTCCATTTTCTTTCCCATTTCCTTCTCCATTTGGGAGAGAGAATGAAGCACTTTTCAAAAATAAGAAAAAAAACTAGTCAAAAGAGTCAGTGTTTTGAGTCTTTTTTTTTTTTTTTTTCTGGTTTGGCCGGTATCTTAGTTCCCTGACTCCAACCTGTGCTCTCAGCAGTGGAAGCATGCTGTCCTAACCACTGGACCGCCAGGGAATGCCCCTGTTGAATATTTTTTTATAGGACATAAGAACAAGAAAGCTTGTGTAACTAACAATTAATTTAATTAATTTTTAAGTCCAGTAATACAGAGGTATGGAAAGAATTGTTAATCTTCTCTCGTATTACCTCTCATTCCACCGCCTGTGAGATAGACATAGTTAACAGTTTAGAATGTATATATCCTTCTATATATTTTTCCATGCTCATAGAAAAAATATTTATTACATATATAGTTTTCCCATTTCTTAAAAAAAGGAGAGGACCCTATTGACATTTCTCTGCAACTTTTTTCCCACTTAATATAACATGGAAAGCCTTCCAGGTTCACATATAAAATTGTAGCAGTGTTTTAAGAGCCAAATAATGCTGCTATGATAACTAGTAATGAATATACCATGTAATAATAATACTAGTAATAATACTAGTATGGATATACCATGATTTATTCAACCATTCCCCTATTAATGGATATTCAGGTTGATTCCAGATTTTGGCCACTGTCGATGATGTTGTAATAACCCTATATGTGTACTCCAGCATACACACACCCGGCCTCAGGCAGGAGGGCTTTCCCTTTTTCAGGATCGATTCCCAATGTGACATTGCTGGATCAAAAGTTAAGTGCATTTTGCATTTCACAGATGGTATTAGATTACTTTACAAAAAGATTGTAGCAATTCACATACTCGTCAGCAATTAATAACAGTGTTACTGATCATTCAAGGTTAAAAAATAGTCTCATTATTCTTTATTTTTTTAACTGTGAAATACACCATACCTGCAAGAGAAAATTTATAATACATATGTGCTGTTAAAAGAATTATTTTAAACACCTGTGTAACCACTCTGCCACTTATTACTAATATTTTATTTGACAAATAAATGATGCAACAAATAGTTTATTACCAACATTTTAACATCCCAAATGTGCTTTAGCACCATGCCCCATCCTCCCTGGTGGAGATAACACTACTCTGATTTGTTTTCTATTCATTGTATTTCTTCATATTTTGCCATATGTGTATATCCATACATAGTATATTGTTTAGTTTTGCATGATTTTGAATTTAATACACACGGAGGAAGTTTGTACGCCTTCTATGACTTGCTTATTCTGCTCAACATTATGTTTGTGCTATTCATTCCTGCTGATGTGTGTAACTAGTTCACTGATTTTTGCTGTTTTATTCCGTTGGATGAATATGCCACACTTTATTTATCCTTTCTCAAATCAGTGGACGTTTTGGCTGTTTATACATTTTTTGCCATTATAAACATAGGCACTGAGAACAATCTTGCCAATGTTTCCTGCTATGTATTTGCAAGAATATTTCTACAGTAATTGTTCTCAAACTTTTTGGTCAGGAACCCTCCACACTTGTAAAAATTATTGAAAATCTCAAGTTGACAGGTATTTATGTCAGTTATATTTATAGCTATTTACTGTATTTGAAATTAAAGCAGACATTTAAAAATATTATTAATTCATTTAAAATAACAATAATAAACACATTACATATGAACATAAATCTTTTTATTTACGAAAATCTGTATTTTCCAAAATAAAAATACTTAGCAAGAAGAGTGGCATGGTTATACAGTTTTGTAAAACTTTTTAAAGTCTGGCTTAATTAAATACAGCTAGTTTCTCTTCTCTGCTTTTGCATCAGTCTTTTGCTATACATTGTTTTTATTGAAGTGTATGAAGAAAATCTAATCTCACACAGATATGAAGTTGGAAAAGAGAGCACTATTTGAATAGCCTTTTCAGATAATTGTAGATAATCTTGTTGGGATGGTACAACAAAACTTGACAAGTAGTGGCTTCTTAAAAGCTAGTTGTTTTATAGAATTTGAAATTGTATAAATGAACATTTTATACTCTTTTACATTAAAACTCACTGTCTGTCTTGTACTTTGAATGAGTATTTTACCCATGCAAGATTTTATAACATCATACATTGGTCAAAATATTGGTTAACTGTGGGTTCTTCTAACATGAAATTCTTCTCAATGATGATACATTTTACTATACAAAATTGTAAAAATCACATTTATTAATATTACTACCAATCTCAGCAGCAGCGCTGCAACGAGGGTGAGGGAAATGAGGCACCTCTGGGGTGCAGAATTAAGGAGGAACTCACTGTCAGGGTTGTGCAAGTGCCACCCCTGTACTTGTTTGACTCTGAAAGTGAGTACCTCCTTGAGAGTGAGGTGCCTTGCTGCGAGTGTCTCTTTAAATTTTGTGCCCTAGGCACCTACCTCACTTGCTTCACACTAGTCATGGTCCTACTCATCAGAAAAGGTCTTTAAACTGTTAAGGCCACAGTGGTTGACACATTTCCAAAATTCTAAAATTTCTTGAAGGCTTGAATTTTACCATTGGTGACAAATACTTTCAGGTGTTTACCTTACACGGACAAGTTCACTTTGTTCGTTTTTGAGAAGATGTCTGCTAAATCCCTGAGTCTGAATAACATAGCTTGTCTGTGAGTCACACTTTCAAGTGAAATTGGTATTCCGTGAAAAAAAAAAAAAGGGTAGTTCAGCTTGCAATAGAAATAATCCCATAAGCGCTTTTCCTTGAGATAGTCATCCTGCTTTGGTATTCTGAGGAAGTGCTTTTTGCTTACTTTCTGTTTTGTCACACAGCCTATTAGAAAGACATGTACTCAAAGGTCAAGTTTAATAACTCATAATTTTTTACTTCGCATCAAGGGCATTCTTTAATAAAACTGCCTTTGTATTTTTATTTTATTTTATTTTTATTGAGATAACATTGGTTTATAAAATTATATGTTTCAAGTGTTGATTATATTTCTACTTCTGTATACCCTATAGTGTGCTCACCACCAAAAATTTTGTTTCCATCCATCACCATACAGTTGATCCCCTTATACTCATTTAAGTGTACAGTTCAGTGACATTAGGTACATTCACACTGCTGTACAACCATCACTGCCATCCCTCTTCAGAACTCTTTTCCTCCTGCAAAACTGAAATTCTCTACCCAGTAAGCAATAGCTCCCTATTCCCTCCTCCTACCATAGACCTTGGCAACCACCATTCTACTTTCTAAGTCAATGAATTTGACTACTTTAGGTACCTCGTACAACTGGACACATACAGTACTTTTCCTTTTGTGACTGATTTACTTTACTTAGCATAACATCCTCAAAGTTCATGCATGTTGTAGGATGTGTGAGAATCTCCTTCCTTTTTAAGGTGGAATAATATTCCATTGTATGGATATACCACCTCTTGTTCATGTATTCGTCCATCAACGGACACTTAATGTTGGTTCCACCTTTTGGCGACTGTGAATAATGTTGCCATGAACGTGGGTGTGCAGCATTCAATTTGAGACTTTGCCTTCAGTTCTTTTGGACATATACCAAGAAGTGGAATTTCTGGATCATATAGTAATTCAATTTTTAATTTTTTGAGGAACTGCTATACTGTTTTCTATAGCACCTGCACCATTTTACATTCCCACCAACAGTGAACAAGTGTTTAAATTTCTCCACATCCTTGCCAACACTTTTTATTTCTTGCTTTTTTTTTTTTTTTTTTTTGATAGTAGCTATTCTAGTGATTGTGAGGTGGTTTCTTGTTTGGGTTTTGATTGGCATTTTCCTAATGATTAGTGATGTTGAGCCTATTTTCAGAGTCATTGGCCATTTGCGTATTTTCTTTGGAGCAATGTCTATTCAGGTCCTTTGCCCATCAGGCTGTTTTTTTTTTTCTTATTTCCCTTTTTAAAGCCAATGATTTATTATGAATAAGTTTTATTTTATTTTAGATATTATTTATTATTTAGATGTTATTTTTAAATAAGTTTTACATGAAATTTAAACATTTTAAAACGTTTCAAAAACAATTTTCTATGCTTTGTAAAACAAGACAGCAAAGTATATTTATTGTTGTGTGTGCATCGGTGCTGGGAACATTTTGAAATTTCAGAATAATGATTTATTGGATTATAAAGGATAACCGAAGATAGTAAGAGCACAGTAGAAGTTCAGGGATTAAGTTGAGTTAATCTCTGAAAATGCACACTTTTATATCCTAAACCTTCTAGATTAGAACATTTAGAAAACACAAGAATACACAAGCATACATTCTATTAGTTATAAGAGCAACCGTGTCCTCACACGTGATGAAGTCCCTTGAAAACACCACAGTACATTCATGAGATAAGGACAGTGATAAAGACAGTAGTATTATAAAAACAGTTTTGAATTTACAAACCCCCCGAAAGTGTCTCACGGACCTTCAGGGTTACCTGGAACACACCTTGAGAAACACTTTTCTAGGTTATCTCCCTAGAAATGGAGTTTATATTTTGTATGCATGCGCCTCTTCAGCTTCACTAGATGATGCCATTTTTTCCCCAACTCCTGCGTCATATAAAATATTCTTCTAAATTTTCTTCTCATGCCTTATAGTTTTTTTACATTTACATCTGTAATTCATTTGGATTTTTTTGTTGTTGTATATATACAATGAAGTAGAAGTTTAAATTTGTTTTCCTCTAGCTGGATATCCAATTATATAAGTATTATTTGTTAGAGTGTCAGTCTTTTCCCATGGCATCAAAGTGCCATCTTTATTCCATCTAAGCTGAGATTCCTAGAAACATGTAATTTCAATATTCCTCAGTACAAATATTCACTTCAGTACCTGGAAGAGAGCAAATCAGATCATTTTGGGAAAGCAAATGATACCAAGTTGATACTTGTTTATGAGTTAAGTGCCAATTCACCAAAGGCTAGAGTGAGATTACCAGAGGCTTAATATGTACTTTTGGGACTTCCTTGGTGGTCCGGTGATACCTTCCAATGCAAGGGACGTGGGTTCGATCCCTAGTTGGGGAACTAAGATCCCACATGCCATGGGCCAACTAAGCCCGAGTGCCACAACTACAGAGTCCACGCACCCTGGAGGCCGAGCACCACACCTAGAGAGAGAAAACCCTATGCCACAACTAGAGAGAAGCCCATGCACCGCAATGAAAAATCCTCAATGAAGATCCCATGTGCTGCAGCTAAGACCCGATGCAGCCAAAAGAAAATAAGGAAAATAAATAAATCAAATAAATAAATATTTTTGAAAATGTACTTTTATTTTAATAGGAAAAAGAGAAAGAAAAAAAAAATCTGTCTCCCACTAGTGTTACAAACGATGATTTTCATGTTAAATTTGACTTACAACTTTTTAGAAAGGAAGGAAAAAATTATAGTGAAAACATGGAATGATATAAATTCTCAGCAAGGTAGCATTTTTAATCTGTTTACTACTTTAAAAGGGAAAAGTTCTAGTAATTGGTTTTATGAAAATTATATATATTTACATATATACATACATATAATTTTACATATACATCTGTAAAATTTTCCCCCTACTGGAACAATGATCTAGGTTCAAATCCTGGGTCTGTTATTTACAGGTCATGTGACTATATAAATTACTTAGCTTTCTTGAAACTCAAATTCTAATAGTTAATTGTGATGAAAGCCAATTATAATGGCTTCAATAAAACCTCCCTGTGCTAAATCTTGTCATCACAAATGTTAGGTGAGGTCCTTAATCATGCCATTCTTTAGAAATTCTCAGTATCCGGCCTTTTGATCCAGCAATGAGTTAACTATGCTACCCGCTGCATCAATGTGCAGAGACAAGTGAATGCTGACAGCTCTACCCACCAAATCCAAGGATGGGAAGTTAGTCTCCAAATGCTTTCCCAAATTGTTCGGCTACTACTAGAGAAGCAATTGTCTCACCAGTGGAGTGATCACTCTTGGAAGCAACACACGCTTAAAAGATCCTGTATGAAGGAGCAACCCTTTCAAGGAAATCCCTAGGGACGGATTATTTTCCCAACAAGTAGAGACCAAGTGGTGGCTTTTCAATGATTGGGAGACATTTGGCAGAACAAAAACTTGGAAGTTGTGGTTTGCAAGGGTGTGTGCAAATCTCAGCATAATAGGTCCTAGCCTAGGTATCTGGAGGTTAGCGTGACTGCAAGGATAATTGTTTTGTGGGTGAAAATACAAAGATATATATCTTAGCAACACATAGGAGCTCTGGAGGGAAAATCAGGCTAAACCCTGAAATGGCACAACCCTGAATGTTGATGTCATTTCTAAAGAACACTTTAGTACTCTCTCTAAAAATACAAGTGCTTACAGGAAAGTTTCATGAATACAACTCTCTCTCATTTGCTCCTGGCATGTTATTGAACTAATGCCCCCGTTTAGGAGCCTAAGTATCTTTGAATGTCTGATGAAAATAGGGATTTCCAAGTATTAGGAGGGGGAAGTTAGCTCTGTGGTAATAACTGCTGTTTCAAACTTAATTATGTCCACGTTTTATTCATTGTTAAGTTTCATTACAAACTGTGCAGTGGTAAATTGGAGAACAAAATTCAACAGCAGACTGCTTTAGGGCTGTGTTTTACTGTGGTCCAACAAAAAATGATATTTACGTGTTATATTATGCCAGTGTCATACATTGTCTCACAGGGATCACTTTTCATGGATATCCTTTTCATTTTTGGTGTTACTTACAAAATTGGGAGTGGGGGATCATTTGTCTATGGAAAGTTGACTTTGTTTACATAGCCTCCTCAATTTTAGGTAGAGTAAATGTATATTCCTGCCAATCATAACATTCTCTTCCCATCACTTAAATGCTTTGCAATTTTCTATAAGCAGCTTCATATGTACCCTTACTTTGTGATTTAGCAAATTTCGCACATAGCAGTTAGAACTGGCAGGCCATTTTATATAATAAAGTGTTACTTAGTACTTACAAAAATATCAGAGGGTAGGAGAGAAGAGTGTTTAACCTCTGAAAAAATGGGGTTGGCAAAATATTTGAGAATTTTATTGTTAATATGTTTGGCTTGTCCAATATTTGTAATAGAGGTTCCATTTAAGCTCCTATTTTTCCTACAATTTAAGGAAAGCACAAAGAACTCCAGGCATTCTTACCTCTGCTGGAATTTTATTGAGGGGGTCAGGGAAGTCAGGGAAGGGTCACTGCCTCCAGTCCTGTACTGTTCAGAAGATGGTACACAGAGATTATTTAATATGTTTTCTCTCTTACTCCATATCAGCTTCTACTGACCACCTGTGTTTTTAACATGGAAGATTTGTTGTCTGGCCCTAGAAAAGAAGACAGTCTTAGGTGTGGACAGTCATTCTTCTATGTGTTTATTAATCGCAGAATAGGGAAGAATGGTGCTGGGCTTTGGAAGTCCTTTATTGAGTTTGACAGCCAATGTTACATCAGAAAACAGGCAGAAGAATCATGAGGTTATATGTTGTAACTAACATCAAGAAGGGCCTCCTATCTCTTGTTCTAAGTTTATTTATTTATTTTTTGGTAAAAAGCTCCTTCCAAAATATATATATATATATATATATATAAATCTGAATTCTCCAAAGTCTTGAAAAATAATGTGTCTCTACTAAATTATTTTTTAAAGATTCTGCAAAGGGAAGGAATTACATCTCACACTACTGAGTAAAGTAAACCTTTATAAAAATTCTTGTTACATTGGTCTCTCCTGAAAGTCTTAGTAGTAGCTTGTTAGTACTTTTCTGTATCTTTCTCTCAAAACTCTAGTTAATGCATAGTCTGTTTCTTTTTCTCTCTCTTTGCAGATTTTTCCTTCTTAGGGCAGTATGATGTCCCTTCCTATGTACGTTAATCTACTCCCTGCTTCTAGTGCCTTCAATTCTGCAGTTCTACTTATTACTACAATTGTTAAAACAGAGACTCAAGTCCTATAGCACGTCACGCACAGAGAATGCTTTCTTCTTGGCAGTAGGGTGGAGCGAATGCTTCTATTTTAATTTAATTTCATCCTTGTCACATGTATTGCTGGGAAACACACAGTAGATGCCTCCTGGAGGATGGCCTCATATACTACAGACAGCTCATAGATCAAGAATCGTCCAGCACTAGGAAAGCTAATACCTAAAGTTTGCCTGCCATGATCAAAAGTTTTATAAAAGTATAGCAAGTTAACAGAAACCCCTGATGTTATTTGGAAATACTTAAATCTATACCAGATTTTCAGATGTAGAATGAAAGTATTACAATTAGGGGAAAACCAGAGAAAATGTAGAGTTTAGGTAAAAATGAGGCAATAATTGGAGTTTTGCACTTGGTTTCATTGACTGCCAACAAGCCAAATGGTGCACAATGAAATCTGTAAAACATGTTGCCAAATCTCTGGTCAGTTAAAACTGCTGTGCTTCATTCTTCTCTGGTAAAAATGTCTTCATTTTGGCCATGTGATATTATTTGTCTCATCTGGTTTCTTGGAGACTGAAGGCCCCTTGTTAACTGTACTAATAAATAGAAGAGTCACAAAGACATTGGGGGAAACCACACAGCAACACCACCCGCTGAGGTCACCGTGGGAGTGATGACCAGTGACTGGAGGCCCCACTGACAGTACAAGAATAAAGGAATGGGAAGCTGCTTTAGGGTAAAATCTAACTTGCAGGCTGGCTAGGATTCTGAGAAGAGGCAGTTTGATGCAGTAGAGGGTGCTTTGGAATCATTTGTGACCATTTGACCTCAGGTAATTTGCCTGACGTGGTCTCAAGTGATTCCAAATTACTGGTTCTCTGAGCTAGTTTTCTCCTCTTTAAACATTCTAATGCAAAACTCCTCTGCCTGTGACCTTGCAATTTGGCACATTTTATCAATTCTAAGATGCCTTTTGTTCCCCCTACATTTTAACATTTCTGAAATGGGGTGTGCTTTATAATCAATAGTGACTTACAATAACTGTTGTCTCAGTGTACTTACTTCCCATTGCCTGTGCCCATGTAGACATAAAACATGCCAGCATCAAAACTGCAAAATGTGCGTGGGGGTCTTGGAAGAAAATCACAAGTGTCGAATATAGTGGATCATTTTTTTTAACGCTTCAAGACTAAATGATGATAGGGAGGGAGTGGGGAGGTGATGAATCAGATGTATGGAGCTTTATCTCCAAAGCTAAAGTCAAAGACTCAAGAACTCAAGACCAGTTGTTTAATTCTTTGATATATACTTTTAAGAAATGCAGCATCACCAGTGCCTTCGATGAACAGAGGAAAGTACTGTATTGGAAAACATGGACAACAACAATCCTGAGTGGGAAAGTAATTCAGAAGACAGCCTCTGAATGTGCAGCAGGGTTAGGAAAACTTCAACCAACTTATTTTGCCCACCTTTTCTATGTATGTAGAAGAGGTGATATGTAATTTTTAGAAAGTGCTCTGATGTGGACTTCCCTGGTGGCACAGTGGATAAGACTCCACACTCCCAATGCAGGGGGCCGGGGTTCGATCCCTGGTCAGGGAACTAGATCCCACATGCATACCACAAATAAGAGTTCACATGCCGCAACTAAGGAGCCCGCGAGCCACAACTAAGGAGCCCACCTGCCACAAAGCAGATCTGGTGCAACCAAATAAATAAATATTATTATTTTATTGGAATAAAATTGCTTTACAATGCTGTGTTAGTTTCTGCTGTTCAATGAAGTGAATCAGCTATATGTCTACCTATATCCCCTCCCTCTTGGACCTTCCTCCCACCCCCCCCCCATCCCACCCATCTAGGTCATCACAGAGCACAAAGCTGAGCTCCCTGTGCTATTCGGCAGGTTTCCACTAGCTATCTATTTTACACATGGTAGTGTATTTATGTCAAACCTAATCTCCCTATTCGTCCCACCCTGCCCTTCCCCCGAGTGTCCACATGTCCATTCTCTATGTCTACGTCTCTATTCCTACCCTACAAATAGATTCCTCTGTACCAATTTTCTGGATTCCACATGTATGCCTTAATATATGATATTTCTTTTTCTCTTTCTGGTCTACTTCACTCGGTATGACAGAATCTAGGTCCATCCGCATCTCTACAAATAACTCAATTTTGTTCCTTTTTATGGCTGAGTAATATTCCATTGTATATAGGTACCATATCTTCTTTATCCATTTATCTATTGTTGGACATTTAGGTTGTTTCCATGTCCTGGCTACTGTAAATAGTGCTGCAATGAACACTGGGGTACATGTGTTCTATTGAATTATGGTTTTCTCAGGGTATATGCCCAGTAGTGGGATTGCTGGGTCATATGGTAGTTCTAATTTTAGTTTTTTAAGGAACCTCCATACTGTTCTCCATAGTAGCTGTATCAATTTACATTCCCACCGACGGTGCAAGAGGGTTCCCTTTTCTCCACACCCTCTCCAGCATTTATTATTTGTAGATTTTTTGATGATGGCCATTCTTTTTTTGTTTTTTTTTTAACATCTTTATGGAGTGTAATTGCTTTACAATGGTATGTTAGTTTCTGCTTTATAACAAAGTGAATCAGCTATACATATACATATATCCCCACATCTCCTTCCTCTTGTGTCTCCCTCCCACCCCCCATCCCACCCTTCTAGGTGGTCACAAAGCACCGAGCTGATCTCCCTGTGCTCTGTGGCTGCTTCCCACTAGCTACCTATTTTACATTTGGTAGTGTATATATGTCCATGCCACTCTCTCACTTCATCCCAGCTTACCCTTCCCCCTCCCCATGTCCTCAAGTCCATTTGATGATGGCCATTCTGACCTGCGTGAGGTGATACCTCATTGTAGTTTTGATTTGCATTTCTCTAACAATTAGTGATGTTGAGCATCTTTTCATGTGCCTCTTGGCTATCTGTATGTCATCTTTGGTGAAATGTCTGTTTAGGTCTTCTGCCCATTTTTGGATTGGGTTGTTTGTTTTTTTGATATTGAGCTCCGTGAGCTGCTTGTATATTTTGGAGATTAATCCTTTGTCTGTTGCTTCATTTGCAAATATTTTCTCCCACTCTGAGTGTTGTCTTTTCGTCTTGTTTATGGTTTCCTTTGCTGTGCAAAAGCTTTTAAGTTTAATTAGGTCCCATTTATTTATTTTTGTTTCTGTTTTCATTACTCTAGGAGGTGGGTAAAAAAGATCTTGCTGTGGTTTTTGTCAAAGAGTGTTTTTCCTATGTTTTCCTCTAAGAGTTTTATAGTGTCCAGTCTTGCATTTAGGTCTTTAATCCATGTGGATTTTATTTTTGTGCATGGTGTTAGGTAGTGATCTAAATTCATTCTTTTACATGTAGCTGTCCAGTTTTCCCAGCACCACTTATTGTATAGGCTGTCTTTTCTCCATTGTATGTTCTTGCCTCCTTTATCAAAGACAAGGTAACCATATGTGCATGGGTTTATCTCTGGGCTTTCTTTCCTGTAGCATTGATCTATATGTCTTTTTTAAAATTAATTAATTAATTAGTTTTTTTTTTGTTTTTGTTTTTTTGGCTGTGTTGGGTCTTTGTTGCTGTGTGTGGGCTTTCTCTAGTTGCGGCGAGCGGGGGCTACTCTTCATTGCGGTGTTTGGGCTTTTCATTGTCATGGCTTCTCTTGTTGTGGAACACGGGCTCTAGGTGCACGGGCTTCAGTAATTGTGGCATGCAGGCTCAGTAGTTGTGGCTTATGGGCTCTAGAGTGCAGGCTCAGTAGTTGTGGTGCATGGGCTTAGTTGCTCCGTGGCATGTGGGATCTTCCTGGGCCAGGGCTTGAACCAATGTCCCTTGCATTGACAGGCAGATTTTTAACCACTGCGCCACCAGGGAAGCCCATGATCTACATCTCTGTTTTTGTGCCAGTACCTTACTGTCTTGATTACTGTAGCTTTGTAGTATAGTTTGAAGTTGGGGAACCTGATTCCTCCAGCTCCATTTTTCTTTCTCAAGATTGCTTTTGTTATTTGGGTCTTTTGTGTTTCCATACAAACTGTACAATTTTTTGTTCTAATTCTGTGAACAATGCCACTGGTAGTTTGTTAGGGATTGCATTGAATCTGTAGGTTGCTTTGGGTATTATAGTCATTTTCACAATATTGATTCTTCCAATCCAAGAACATGGTATATTTCTCCACCTGTTTATGCCATCTTTGATTTCTTTCATCAGTGTTTTATAGTTTTCTGAGTACAAGTCTTTTGCCTCCTTAGGTAGATTTATTCCTAGATATTTTATTCTTTTTGTTGCAATGGTAAATGGGATTGTTTCCTTAATTTCTCTTTCTGATTTTTCATTGTTAGTGTATAGGAATACCAGAGATTTCTGTGCATTAATTTTGTATCCTGCACCCTTACCAAATTTATTGATTAGTTCTAGTAGTTTTCTGGTGGCATCTTTAGGATTTTCTATGTATAGTGTCATGTCATCTGCAAACAGTGACAGTTTTACTTCTTTTTTTCCAATTTGTATACCTCTTATTTCTTTCTCTTCTCTGATTGCCATTACTAGGACTTCCAAAACTATGTGAATAAGAGTGGAGAGAGTGGACTTCCTTGTCTTGTTCCTGATCGTAATAGAAATGCTTTCAGTTTTTCACCATTGAGTATGATGCTTCCTGTGGGTTTGTCATATATGGCCTTTATTATGAGGTAATAGGTAGGTTCCCTCTATGCCCATTTTCTGGAAAGTTTTTATCATAAATTGGAGTTGAATTTTGTCAAAAGCTTTTTCTGCATCTTTTGAGATGATCATATGGTTTTTATTCCTTAATTTGTTAATATGGTGTATCATATTGATTGATTTGCGTATATTGGTGAATCCTTGCATCCCTGGGATAAATCCCACTTGACCATGGTGTATGATCCTTTTAATGTGCTGTTGGATTCTGTTTGCTAGTATTTTATTCAGGATTTTTGCATCTATGTTCATCAGTGATATTGGTCTGTAATTTTCTTTTTTTGTGATATCTTAGTCTGGTTTGGGTATCAGGGTGACGGTGGCTTCGTAGAACGAATTTGGGAGTGTTCCTCCCTTTGCAATTTTTTGGAAGAATTTGAGAAGGATCAGTGTTAGTTTTTCTCGAAATGTTTGATAGAATTCACCTGTGAAGCCATCTGGTCCTGGACTTTTGTTTGTTGGAAGATTTTTAATTACAGTTTCAATTTCATTCCTTGTGATAGGTCTGTTTATATTTTCTAATTCTTCCTGGTTCAGTCTTGTAAAATTGTACCTTTCCAAGAATTTGTCTATTTCTTTCTGGTTGTCCATTTTATTGGCATATAGTTGTTTGTAGTAGTCTCTTATAATCCTTTGTATTTCTGCAGTGTCAGTTGTGATTTCTCCTTTTTCTTTCTAATTTTATTGATTTACATCCTCTCCCTTTTTTTCTTGATGAGTCTGACTAAAGGTTTATCAATTTTGTTTATCTTCTCAAAGAGCCAATTTTTAGTTTTATTGATCTTTGTTATTGTTTTCTTCATTTCTATTTCATTTATTTCTGCTCTGATTAATGATTTCTTTCCTTCTACTGACTTTGTGTTTTCTTTGTTCTTCTTTCTCTAGTTGCTTTAGGTGTAAGGTTAGAATGTTTATTTGAGATTTTTCTTGTTTCTTGAGGTGAGCTTGAATTGCTATAAACTTCCTTCTTAGAACTGCTTTGCTGTGTCCCATAGGTTTTGGGTCGTTGTGTTTTCATTGTTATTTGTTTCTATGTATTTTTTTTTTCTTCTTTGATTTGTTCAGTGATCTCTTGGTTATTTTGTAGTGCACTGTTTAGCCTCCATGTATTTGCTTTTTTTACAGTGTTTTTCCTGTAATTGATTTCCATTCTCATAGCATTGTTGTCAAAAAGGTGCTTGATACAATTTCAATTTTCTTAAATTTTCTGAGGCTTGATTTTTGACCCAAGATGTGATCTATCATGGAGCATGGTCCGTGTGTACTTGAGAAGAAAGTGTATTCTGCCACTTTCTGGTGGAATGTCCTATAAATATCAATTAAACCTATCTGGTCTATTGTATCATTTAAAGCTTGTGTTTCCTTATTTATTTTATGTTTGGATGATCTGTCCATTGGTGTAAGTGGGGTGTTAAAGTCCCCTGCTATTATTGTGTTACTGTCAATTTCCCCTTTTATGGTTGTTAGCATTTGCCTTATGTATTGAGGTGCTCCTATGTTGGGTGCATAAACATTTATAATTGCTCTCTCTTCTTCTTGGATTGATCCTTTGATCATTATGTATTGTCCCTCCTTATTTCTTGTAACAGTCTTTATTTTAAAGTCTAGTTTATCGGATACTAGTATTGCTACTCCAGCTTTCTTTTGACTTCCATTTGCAGGGAATATCTTTTTCCATCCCTTCACTTTCAGTCTGTATGTGTCCCCAGATGTGTCCCTGTATGTGTGAATTGGGTCTCTTGTAGACAGCATATATATGGGTCTTGTTTTTGTATCCATTCAGCCAGTCAGAGTGTTTTGGTTGGAGCATTTAATCCCTTTACATTCAAGGTGATTATCGATATGTATGTTCCTATTACCATTTTCTTAATTGTTTTGGGTTTGTTTTTGTGGGTCTTTTTCTTCTCTTGTGTTTCCTGCCTAGAGAAGTTCCTTTTTCATTTGTTGTAAAGCTGGTTTGGTGGTGCTGAATTCTCTTAACTTTTGCTTGTCTGTAAAGTTTTTGATTTCTCTGTCATATCTGAATGAGATCCTTGCTGGGTAGAGCAATCTTGGTTGTAGGTTTTTCTCTTTCATCTCTTTACGTATATCCTGCCACTCCCTTCTGGCCTGCAGAGTTTCTGGTGAAAAATCAGCTGATAAACTTACGGGGATTCCTTTATATGTTATTTTTTGCTTTTCCCTTGCTGCTTTTAATATTTTTTCTTTGAATTTAATTTTTGTTAGTTTGATTAATATGTGTCTTGGTGTGTTTCTCCTAGGATTTATCCTGTATGGGACTCTCTGTGCTTCCTGGACTTGGGTGGGTGACTATTTCCTTTCCCATATTAGGGAAGTTTTTGACTATAATATTTTCAAATGTTTTCTCAGACCCTTTATTTTTCTCTTCTTCTTCTGCGGCCCCTATAATTCAAATGTTGGTGCATTTAGTGTTGTCCCAGAGGACTCTGAGATTGTCTTCAGTTCTTTTCATTCTTTTCTCTTTATTCTGCTATTGGCAGTTTTTTCCACCATTCTGTCCCCAGCTCATTTATTTGTTCTTCTGACTCAGTTATTCTGTTACTGATTCCTTCGAGTGTATTTTTCATTTCAGTTATTGTGTTGTTCATCTTTTTGTTTGTTCTTTAGTCCTTCTAGATATTTGTTAAACATTTCTTGTATTTTCTCAATCTGTGCCTCCATTCTATTTCCAAGATTCTGGATCATCTTTACTATTATTACTCTGAATTCTTTTTCAGGTAGGTTGCCTATTTCCTCTTCATTTATTTGATCTTGTAGGCTTTTACCTTGCTCCTTCATCTGTGACATCTTTTTTTGTTTTTGTTTTTGATGGGTGGGATTGTGTTTCTGTCTTACTGGTTGTTTGGGCTGTGGCTTCCAGCACTGGAGTTTATAGGCTGTTGGGTAGAGATGGGTCTTGGTGCCGAGATGAGGACCTCCAGGAGACCTCACTCTGATGAATATTCCCTGGGGTCTGAGGTTCTCTGTTAGTCCAGTGGTTCAGACTCAGAGCTCCCACTGCAGGAGCTCTGGCCCGACCCCTTGCTTGAGGACCAAGATCCCACAAGCCATGTGGGGTGGCAAAAAACAAAAAAAAAGAAAAAAGAAAAAAAGAGCAGAACAATAACGAAAAGTAAAAAATAAAATAAGATTAGAAAACTAACAGATATGTTAGAAATAATAAAAAAATAAAAATATAGATGAAACAACCACCAGAAGGTAAAACAGAACCACAATAGTAAAAAAGAGGAGGAAAAAAAAAAAATCTGGAGAAGGCCTCGGCTGTGGAGGGTGGGGCTTAGGCAAGGGCAGGGTTTAGGCAGAGGGCAGGGCCTATGCTTAGGACTCACAGGGCTGGAAAAGGCCTTGGGGGGGTTGGGGGGTGGGGCTTAGGCTCAGTGCAGCAGGAGGGGACCAGGAGTGCCTCAGGCCTTGGAGGGTGGAGGACCAGGTCCAGGACCCCAGCAGGCTCACTGGGCCCAAGTGGGCAGAGGAAATGCTAGGCACGTTCCCCTCTGATCCTGTGACCCTGGAAGGGCCCTCCCTGTAGGCCTCTCTTCTTCTCCCCCCACCCATGGTCCTAGGACCCACGTGGCCGGAGGGGGCCCTGGAAGACAGGGGACTAGACCCAAAAGCCCAGAAGGCTTCCTTGGCCTGAGTGGGCAGGGGAAACGCCAGCTGTGCCTGCCCTGATCCTCCAATCCCAGAGGGCCCCTCCCTGTCCACCTCTCCTCTTCTCCCCCCATTCCCTCCTATGCCCCTATGACCAACGCGGCCCAGAGGGGGTCTCAGAGGGTGGAGGACCCAGCCCAGGAGCCCCGCAAGCCTCCTGGGTCCCAATTGGGCAAGTGAAATGTTAGGTGCACTCCCCCAGATCCTCTGATCCACCGAGGGTCCCTCCAGGCATGGGAACCCCTCCCTGCTCCCAGCCACCCCTCAGGGGCACTGGTCCTGTCTGACCTCCACTTCTCCTTCCCCCTCTCCCCACATGCCCTACCCAGCACTCAAGGGTTCCTCCCATCTCCTTGGGCGTCAAGGTCCCCCACCAGCATCTGGCAGGCACCCTAGTTGTGGGAAGATGCAAACTGTGCGTCCTCCTCCACTGCCATCTTGACTCCGCCCCCAACCCATAAATATTATTTTTTTTAAAAGTGTTCAGAGACTGAAAGGCCTTTTCAGTAAGTATAAAATGAACATTTTAAGTGCCAAGAAATCACCGTGTTTCTTTCTAATTGAAAATCCTTTTTGCTTTCTTGTTCTTAAAATATTTGTTTCTTAACAGCAAGTTGTCTTAGGTTCAACAAGTTGCAGTGTATCACTACAAGTCTATCTGCTACAGCAAAAGCTTGTTAATGCTGCCCAACACCAAGAGTTGTTACTGGACACTTGGAGAATGACTCTTTTGGTTTTATAACCAAAAAAAAAAAAAAAGACTGAAAAATACACTTATGTAAGCTGTTCATACTGTTCATAATTAGAAGAGCTTTTTAGCTTGTTCATAGGGTTCATGTAAACCCCGCTATGCAACCCTTTTCAGGGTTAATTAATGTGTGTTAAATGGTAAACAATTTATGAAAAGATCCAAGTCTAGTCTGATACAAAATAATTTATATAATTATAGTTATCATTATTAATAGTAAAAGGTATATAGTCCATGTACGCAAGCAAAATAAAGTGACTATGGGGGAAATAAACCACCTATATACTTTTATGAATCAATAAGTTTAGTCACAGTATGTTAAAGTGACTTGCCCGAATCAGACAGTTTGCTATGTTAGAACCAGGACCTGAATTAGGTTTTCCTGATTCAATTTATTATCATGTGTCTTCACTAGTCGATTGCCTACTACATGCAGGCATTGGGTCCATGGGTGACACAAAAATATGTACAGTGTAGTCACATCATATATACATTTACTTTATCCCAATTCAACCAATGCTCTGGGGAATGTGAGTGAGAGCAAGAGACAATGATTTAAGAGAGCGGCTAGCTTTGCCTGCCTTCCCACTCAATAAGCACATGTCCACAGTGAGAGTGAGGTGGGAGCTCTGAATGGTTCTTTTCCTCAGTAGTCTCAGCTCTTAAGTGCTTCTCATGGTGTGAGCATATCACCTCAGTCAGGGTGACCATTGTTTTTAAAGGTCTGCATGTTTCATACAACGTCACCTTTAAATGCAAGTCAACTACTCCACTGAGTGTTTAACATGAAGACTACAATCTGTTCTAACACAAGAAAAATAACCAGCTATGTTGGATTTACCAGGAGATATAAATTCAATGCACTTATGTTTGCTTGCTAGTATGTTTGCAAAACTAGTTTATACTGTACTTCCTAGGCCAAAATATTTAAGAAATTTTCAAGGGTAACTTTGTGTTCTTAAAATCTTGGAGCTTGTGGCGCATGAAGAAGAATACAGTAATGGGTTTGTGGGTGGGGGAATTGACAAGATGGATCAGAGGGGGGAAAGACTGAAACAGGGAACCTAGTTAGGAGACTCTCACAATACTTGCAGCAAATGTTAACACGAGCCTCAACCAGTACAGTGGCAGCGAGGACAGAGAAAAAGGGACCGGTGCAGCAGGTATGGAGGAGCCAGAAAGAACAAGTAGGCAACGACTGACTAGTTGTGACGTATTCTAGAGAACGAAGAGTTAAACCTTACTCTGAGTTTTCTAATCCGGTAGATGAGGGCGATGATTAGGATAAAAATGACAACTGAAACAGGGAACTTACAGCATAAATCATTTTATCAGTTCGAGGGAAGGCTGAGCAGGCCCAAGTGAAGTCAGTTGTGCATATATTGAGTTGGAAGTTTTTGAGAGACAGCCGGGTGGAGATTTCCAGTATGCAGAAAATAAGAGACTTGTGTTGGGGAGCATTTAGTGCTCCGTATTTTGATCTAGAGAAGAAGATACAACTTCAATTACCTGCCTTCACTAGACTGAGAAGTATAAAATGAGGGAGTCTTGCGTTTTAATATCCCAGATTACACTGGCTCCAACCCCACTGATCGATTGCCCAACCATAGCTCCACCCTATCTCATTCTTTGTTCCCCAGAAAGCAGAGCCTGATGCAAAAGCTTGTGCGCCACTTCTTTGTTAGGGACTTTAACCCCAGTTTACCGGAATGAGGGAAAAAGGGAGTGAGGCAGCAAAGGAGAGAAGCTGGCGTAAGAGTGTATTCATGAGATTGCCACCCCTTGGTATCAAGGATGATTGATTACTCAACCTTCCAAGATTCCATAGAAATTACTAGTTCTTGGGAGAACCAGGGGGGAGGAAGAGGGATTAATTTACTCTCTGGCTCCATTTCACATAGGTCAAAGTTTGCACTATAGAGTAATAACACTCTCAGGCTTTCATGTGGCTCTTGCATGGGCACTGCAGTGATCCCACTGCCTTGAAAGCCACAAACTCTTATAAGGAAGCTCCCAGACAAGGGACAACATGTGGGAGGTATGGGATGAGATGAGGACTTTTGTGTTTTACCCCGTAGACTCATGGCTGGTCACCATAGCAGTGTCATGGTGGGAACAAATTTCTAAAGGCTCTGAAGATAGGGAAGACCAAGAGGACCTCTGAGGGGTAAATCTCTAACCTAAGTATGCCCTAATAAATTCTGAAAGTCCCCAAAAGGATGCCTGATATGTGCCCATAGTCCAGTCTGCCCACGTCATCGACCATGCTCGCTCCAGCTTTGCTCCTCGAATGGAGGCTGCTGCCCTGAGGTGCTCAAGAAAATGGCGCTGCCTCTGCTGGCAGTGATCTTCAGGCAACAGCGGTGTCTGAGGCAAGTCTGTGGTTCGGTGATGCTGCCAAAGCCTCGACTTCTGGGGTGTTAGAATTATTCTGGGTAAGTGTGCAGGCTGGGAATGAGGGAGGGACAAGATCTAATCTGCAACCTGTTGCCACATTTTGTCACCAGCTCCTGAAAACCTTTGCCCTTACTTGTCCCATAAAGTCACACAGGAAATCTGCTGCTTCAACTTCTCCCTTCTGTTTCTCATCTTCAAATCATCCCTCTCCTAACTCCACACACCAAAATGTTTCTCTCATCAACTCATCTCTATGAAAAGCAAACAAACAAAACCCACCTTTCAACAAATAAAAAACCTATTCCCCACCCCCACCCCAACAAAACAAAGGCAAGAAGAAACTGTCAGCTCAGAGAAACTGTCTTAAGTAAACACAGGACTTTATGTGGGAATCCCATACACTGAGTACCAGTGCTCAGGTAAGGAAACTTTTCAATTTCTCCCAGGTCCGCGGATGGCTACTTACTTTTCATTTAGGTGACCAGAGGGGCCTATTCCAGTGACATCCTTCCCCCAAAGACTAGTCTTAGGCTCCAAATTAATTGAAGTCCCTACCTTAGACATAAAACTGCACTGAGGATAATCCTTGAAGTTAAGTACTACATGACTTAATAGATGAGTGTCTTAGCTTGGTTTTCCCCCAAAACAACCTGAGGCAGGAAATTCGTTTGGAAATTTGATCCCAGGGAAGAGGAGTTAGAAGGGAGTAAAAACAGGGAAGGAGGGAAAGCCAGTCAAGAACCCACTCTCAAAATGTTTACTAGTAAGGGTGACTGGTGTTTCTGTCCTGGGACCTTGTGAGCAGCTGTTTGAAATGAGGTTCAGAACCACTCACCCAAAGGCGGAAAGGGAGAAGGAAGTGCCTCTTGTCCCCCACTGGTCAAGGATGGCCTCAGAAGAGTAGATTTAGCTGCATGTTTGTATAGCAAGTTTTCTGCAGGTGGCCCATGTCGAGAAGCAAGAGGCGCTTCTTAGGAACCCAGAGTGAGGTGCTGTGGGTTGCACCTGTGAGAAGCTGGTCGAAGCCTGTGAGGACTGGTCACCA